>NC_050479.2:1812659-1892659 GCF_012460135.2 Molothrus ater | reverse complement strand
CATCCCCTGGAAATTGTCTCTCTCCAGCTTTCCTGGGGCTCCTGCAGGCCCTGCAAGGCCACCCTGAGCTCAGCCCAAAGCTTCTCCTGTGCAGGTGAACAATCCCAGCTGTGCCAGCCTTTCCTCCCAGCAGAGCTGCTCCATCCCTCTGCCCATCCTGGAGCCTCCTCTGGGCTCTCTGCAGCAGCTCCAGCTCCTCCCTGGGCTGGGCCCAGGCCTGGGGCAGCTCTGCAGGTGGGGAATCACCTGAGTGGGCTCAGGGACACAATTCCAATCCCTTTCTGCTTTTGAATCCATGAACATCTCAAGCCAGCAGAAAACACACAAATGCCTCCCTCTCCATCCAGCAGAGATCTCACAGAATGCCTTGGGAACATCAAAATTCAGCTGTCACTTGAGCTGTGCTGTGACTGGAACCCGTCTGGCCTCTTACACAAACACACGGTGTCCCATTTGCATAAAACCCGATATTCAAATAAGGGAATATTCCTTTTGCCTAATTTAACCAGTTTGTTTTTCTACTCTTGGTGTCTTTTTACCACTATCTCATCTCCCCTTAACTCCCCCCAAAAAAGAGCCCAACCCATCCTCAAAACTCCTGATTTCCTGTCACCAACCAGGATTTTTTTGACAGATTCCCCTTTGGAAAAAAAGCAAAAAAACCCCAAAGCTGACTCCCCCAGAGTTCATGGTGCCCTCATTTACCTTTTGCATAACAAAAGCTCAGCCTCTAATTGTGAATAGATGTTTTGTGTCGAACCAGGTGTCTCACAGCAAATTAAAAGTCAGCAAAAAGCCAATTTGCTTTGTTTCAAAACATTTCGTTTCAATCGCTGCCAAGGCCTGGGGCTAAACACAAATTCGGGTTTAAGGCAGACAGGGAGGTTTGAAAGGTTTTTTTGGGTATTCATCTCACCTAATCCTATTGTCCTGGAAGAGATTTGGAGAAGTAAAAGTGTAGAGTTGTGATTATGGTAAACTTATCCCACAAATAGAGCAATTTCTGTCCAATTAGCTGAAAAGAATGATCAGAAATGAATGTCTGAATTTAAAAGAAGTTGGAATCTCCTCATGGCAGTGGAGATCCTAAACCTTTCACTTGCTGATGGATTTAATCAGAGTTTATTGAGGATTTTTGCTGTTGTGATTGACATGTTTGGAAATCACCTCCACAAATCCATTCCTGCTCTCCCCAAAACACCCCAAATCCTTGGCAGAGGGGTTTAGGCACGAGCTTAAACTCCTTCCTAAGCTGGGGGATGCACCCAGGGCATTGTGGAGTCCCCACACCTGGAAGGATTTTTGTACACTCAGAATTTATGAGTATTCCCAGGGAATTTAACGGGGCTGATCACACAGGTGAAGCCACTTGGGGGAAAGAGCCTTTAATGTATTTAAGGAAAAATAATGGATGCACAAAAAAAGATGTGATCCCATGGGAATTCCACCGTGGAGCAGCTCCTGGCAGGGATCTGAGCCCCTGTGGAGAGAGGAGCCCCCCTGGAGCAGCTTTGGTGGGAGGGCTTGGGATCCCATGGGAAAAGGGACCCACACTGGGGCAGTTCCTGCAGGAATGACCCCATGGATAAAAGGGACCCACACTGGGGCAGTTCCTGCAGGAATGACCCCATGGATAAAGGACCCACACTGGGGCAGTTCCTGCAGGAATGACCCCATGGATAAAATGGACCCACACTGGGGCAGTTCCTGCAGGAATGACCCCATGGATAAAAGGGACCCACACTGGGGCAGTTCCTGCAGGAATGACCCCATGGATAAAGGACCCACACTGGGGCAGTTCCTGCAGGAATGACCCCATGGATAAAGGACCCACACTGGGGCAGTTCCTGCAGGAATGACCCCATGGATAAAGGACCCACACTGGGGCAGTTCCTGCAGGAATGACCCCATGGAAGTTGGAGCAGTTCCTCAAGTACTGACCCTATGGAAAAGGGATCCACACTGAGACAGTTCCTGTAGGAATGACCCCATAGAAAGGGCCCATACTGGAGCAGGTCCTGCAGGAATGACCCCATGGGGAAAGGGATTGACACAGAAGCAGGTCCTACAGTACTGACTCCATGAAAAAGGAAGCAGTTCCTGCAGGAATGACCCCATGGAAGATGGAGCTGTTCCTGAAGGACTGACTCCATGGAAAGGACCCATACTGAGGCAGGTCCTACAGGACTGACCCCATGGGAAAAGGGATCAACAGTGGAACAGTTCCTGAAGGACTGACCCCATGGATAAAGGACCCACAGTGGACTGGAGCAATTCCTAAAGGAATGACTTCATGGAAAATGGATCAACACTGGGGCAGTTCCTGCGGGACTGACTCCATGGAAAAGGAAGCAGTTCCTGCAGGAATGACCCCATGGAAGTTGGAGCAGTTCCTGAAGGATTGACTCCATAGAAAGGACCCATACTGAGGCAGTTCCTACAGGACTGACCCCATGGGAAAAGGGATCAATGCTGGAAGAGTTCCTGAAGGACTGACCCCATGGGAAGAGGGATTGACGTTGGGGCAGATCCTGAAGGATCAACCCCATGGAAAAGGGAGCAATTCCTGCTGGACTGACCCCATGGATAAAAGGATCAGTTCCTGAAGGACTTGACCCCATGGAAAGCACACACCCTTGAACAGTTCCTTAGGGACTGACCCCATGGAAAAGGGAGAAGTTCTTGAAGGACTGATCCCATGGAAAAAGGGATCCACTCTAGGGCAGTTTCTAAGGGACTGACCTCATGGAAAAAGGGATCAGTTCTTGAAGGACTGAGCCCATGGAGAAAGGGAGCAATTTCTGCAGGACTGACCCCATGGATAAAAGGATCAGTTCCTGAGGGACTGACCTCATGGAAAAAGGGAGCAGTTTCTGAGGGACTAACCCCATGAAAAAGGATCAATTCCTGCAGGACTGATCCCATGGAAAAGGGATCAGTTCCTGAAGGAATGACCCCATGGGAAAAGGGATCCACACTAGAGCAGTTCCTGAGGGACGTGGAAAAGGGAACAATTCCTGAAGGAATGACCCCATGGGAAAAGGGATCCACACTGGGGCAGTTCCTGAGGGACTCAGCCCATGGAAAAGGGAACAATTCCTGAAGGAATGACCCCGTGGGAAAAGGGATCCACACTGGGGCAGTTCCTGAGGGACTGACCCATGGAAAGGAACCCACACTGCCCATAAGCCCCATTCCCAGCTCCCTGTGCCACTGGTGGGGAGAAGAGGGAGATTTGGGAATAAATCTAAGCCCAAGAAGGAGGGAAAGGGATGGGACAAAGATGGTTTTAAGCTTTTATTTGACTTCTTACCTTGCTCTGCTTTTGATTGGTGATAAATCCAATTAATTTCCCCAAATCTGGTTTTTTCTGACAGTGATGAGTGACCTCTCCCTGTCTTTATCCTGATCCTTGAATTTTTTGTTGGATTTCCTCTCCCCTGCCCAGTTGAAGAGGGGCTTTGGGGTCAAAAAAGACTATTCTACAAATAATAAACTAACCAGAATTTTATTTCTTTACATTATAATTTTAAAAAGTGGTTAAAAAAGAAGTGTCCTAAAGGTTCTAATTCTTATTACTTTTTCTTTTAATTAATATTAATAAATTTCTCTGTATTCCATTTTAAAGCTTTAAACCTACTTTACCTTTCTCTTAATCCTACCTCACAACAAAAAAGAAATCAATACATCCTAATAAATGCACTAACAATTAACCAGCACTACACCCACCACACTCTGTATTTGGCTAATACATTACTAATCTATTTGGTTAATACATTAACCAAAAAAATCTCAAATTAACAAACCAACACCACTACACATTTTGCTTTTTTTGCTGCTGACATGGAGGGAACCACCCCCAGTTAATGACTCAGTTGAGTTTATCTCAACATTTCTCACAGGACAAAGTCTGTGAACCCAACTGTGAAGATTTCTGAGCTGCAGCTGAGTCATCTGGGGCCTGCACCTCGTTTAAATTTCGTGCTCAGGGTGCCACTTTTGTCACCAAACCTGTGACAAAACCCAGGCCTGGTGCTGAATGAATAACTGAAAAAAAACCTCACAGGTTTTCTCCTAAATCGAACACTCATTTCAGTCTGTCTGAGTTTGTGACTTGATTTTTTTTTGTTGTTTTGTTTTGTTTTGTTTGTCTCTTTTTTGGTAACAGTTGGAAATTTCAATTGGTGCCTTCAGCTGCAGGACTGAGCTTTGCAGCTGGCCATGGTCAGTTTGTCACCCACTCATGGAGCTTTATTCCTATTTCCTGGCTGGATTAACTCTGCAACAAATTAAAACTGCACTCAGAGAAATCCAAATCATCCCTGGTAGCAGTTTTTTATCCCAGATGTGAGGCTCTGCTTCATTCTATTTTGAATGACAATCAGCACTGCTTAAATCTGATTTTTTTTTTTTTTTGAAAAGTGAGGAGGAGCTTTCAGAGCAGGGAGAAAAATCCCCTGAATTTCTCCTGGGATTTGATTCCTGTGATGTGGAATTAAAAGAATAACAGAGCTCAGAGCCATTCTGGGGAGATGTAAGAATTGAAACCCACCTGCCCCAGCAGGATTGGGATAAATCCTTCACCCCTGCCCGTTGTTTTGCACATCCCAGAGCCTTTCTCACCCCAGCTCTTCCCGTGATTGTTTCCATCAATCCCAGTTTTCCAATTTGCTCCCAAGAACCATTCCATGGAAATACCCAGTGCAGTTGCAGCCTATTAAATAAGTTCTTTTTAAAGGGCATTAAAAAAGGCCACACCTTGATCCCACTGCCTTTATCAACAGGAAAATTCAAGATACAGAGGGACTTTTGTGGCCATATTAAATATGAGACACATAGACCCTCAAATAAAATATTCATATTTTAATATTATTCCTATCAGATATTAATATTTTATCTAACAGCATCTAAAGGATACACATGGTAACTTGTTTAATTAAGTATAAATTAACTGTAAAAGCTGGTGTTGAATTTGGAATAATTACAGGATTTAAGAACTGTCACATTCAACTTAGAATAAAGAGCAGAAGGTGAAGAAAATAATTAGGAATTTAGGGAATCATGAAAGAAATTAATTCTTTAGCTTGATTTTTCCCCAATTTTTGTCTCAATAGCTGTGAGTTGGAAAAAAATCAGTGAAAAGGAGCTTTGAATGTAACAAAATTTTTCTGCAGGTTTTATGAGTAAATTTGTGTAGAATTTCCCTGATTTCAGAGGGAAAATTCTCTCCCTGTTTCTCAGCAAGGCAGAAATTCTCTTCCAAAATAAAATAGAGGTGGAAAATTTGTCCATTTTGGAGAATCCCACTCCCAGCGTGGTGCATCCTGATGCTTTTATTCCTTAAATCCATTTGTTCTGATGATGTCAGAAATGTCTCCCAAAAGGGCTGAGGTATTTAATAAAAGGTTTTTATTTCCTGTTGGATGAGGATGTAGAGGAGTTTTATTGGGATTCTGAGCCTTGTAAAAATCCCAGCTTTTTCCAGACCACTTCTGATCCATCTGGGGGGCCTCTGTTGATGTGATTTTGTAAAAATTTGGGCTTCCCCACCAAACCTGATACAAGAATTGTGCAATAAACATAATTTAATGATGGCCTATTACATAAAACCACCATAATTAATGTGCAATTAATGCACTGTGGAGTTGTTTCATAAATTAATATTCAGATTACCCCAACCCCACATGGAATATAAAGAAAAGCTGTTCCTGCTGCACACAAAATGTGAGAAGCAAATAGGAACCACATTTCAAATTTAGAGGCCATATTTCCTGGAGATCTCCATATGTCTCCTTAATTCCTCTCATGTTTCCATGATTATTTGCATTTCTTTCCTCTTTTCTTTTTTTTTTTTTTTTTGTCTCTGAACTGGTCTCAGTTCAGCTCCTGTAGAGCCAGAGACAAAACTGAGCTGTTGGTAAATTTTAATAAAATTTCAATATAATTTTCAGGTTTTTTGTTGGATTTCCAGCTGTTAATTTAGGATTTGCCTCCTCTTTAGAGAGGAAGAGATGCTGAAAAAAAGAAAATTAAACATGGAAGTGGTTTAGCTCCTTGTGCAGAGATTCTTAAAGTAAATTTAGGATTAATTGACGGGATTTAAGTATTTGGAAGTGCAAAAACTCTCTAAAAATCTCCTTTATTTTCACTGCCAGGGCCTTGTCCTAGATTGCCAAGCAATGTGTGTTCTGTTCCCATCTGTCAGAGCTGGGGCAGTTCTCTGCTGTCCATGGGGCAGTTTTTTCTTTCTCTCTCCCACAGCCAATCCTCCCTGCAGGAGATCTCTGCTGTCCATGGCCACTGAGTGTCCCTGCAGGGCTGATCCAATCCCATCATCCCATGGGGAGATGCTGCGCCCAGGGGAGGAGCCAAGCATTCCTACCTGGATCCAATCTGAGGTGCTGGGACAGCCCAGCAGCCTTTGCCCAGTGCATTGCCAGAGGAGCAGCTTCTGCTGCCCTGCATGGCCAGAGGGAGCCCAGGCCCATCTCCAGCAGCCCTGGAGCTGCAGAGGAAAACTCCCCCCTTGTGCAGGATCCCTGCTCCAGCAGAGCCACAGCTGGCACTGCAGGAGGGCTGAGCCCCCATGGGATGGGGCTGTGCCACCCCCTGACACACAGGGGAACAGGGACTGCTCTCACTCTGGCAGTGCTGTTTTGTATTACTGCATTTGTATTTTATTTTTATTTTCTTCCCTACTACAGAACTGTTGTTCCTGCTCCCATATCTTTGCCTGAGAGCCCCTTAATTTCAAATTTAGAACCATTTGGAGGGAGGGGGTTTGCATTTTCCTTTTCAGGGGAGGCTCCTGCCTTCCTCAGCAGACACCGGGCTTTTCAAACCGAGACAAGCCTGGAGTGACAGAACGAGGGGGAATGGTTTCCCACTGCCAGGGGGAATGTTTAGATGGGATATTGGGAAGAAATTCCCAATTGTGAGGTTGATGAGGGGCTGGGATGGAATTCCCAGAGCAGCTGGGGCTGTCCCTGGATCCCTGGCAGTGCCCAAGGCCAGGTTGGGCAGGACTTGGAGCAACCAGGGACAGTAGAAGGGGTTTGGAACTGGATGATCCTCGAGGTGATTCCCAACCCAAACCATCCCATGATTCTTTGGAATTCCCTGGGTTTTCCCCCCAAACATGGGAATAGCCAATCCTGCATTTCCCATCAATGCTGGGCTCACCAGCCCCTGGGATTGTGTCTGCCTGGAATTCTTTGGGTGTGGGAAGCTCTAAAGTCCTCTCCAAGGAGAATCCACCCTCTGGTTGAGCAACAGAGACAATTCCTGGCCCCCAGAAGAAGTGGAATTTCCACAACACAGCAGAGAAAAACTAAAAACCATTCCCCACTTGTAACCTTTAAATATAGGAATAAAAATTGGAAAAAACCACGAAATTCTTAGATTTTGTTAGCCAGGTTTAGTAGTTCTGATCTGTCCTTCACTGAAGTTAAAATCCAAGACAAAAATTCCTGTATTGCAGGGGTGGAACTGGAGGAGCTTTAAGGTCCTTTCCACCCCAAACCATCCTTGGTTTTATGAATATTCTGTGACAGAAATGTTTTTTCAGAGTCAGGCCTTAACCACAATAAATTTACTGGGGAATATTAATTTTGGAAGGCTCAGAGGCAGAAAAGAACCGGCAACAAGAATAAACCACAGAAGCAGGAAAAGCCAGGGAAGAGACTGTAAAATACAAAATTAAACACAATTAATGTGTGCACCACATCTTTCCTCCTTTCCTTTGTGTTGCCTCCAGCTCAGGCCCACCCAGAAGAGTCTAAATATTGATTAATGCCTCATTCCCAAAAATAGGATGAGCTGCAAAGAGATTTCCATCCTGCCAGGCCTGGTGCTAGCACGAGGCACAGGAAACCTCAGTGGACTGGGGGTGATCAGCCTGAAATCTGCTTTTAAAACAACAATTTAAATGAGAATATGAAACAACATGAAACAACACGCTGGAGTTCTGTTCCTGGAGCCAGATTTTCAGTGCAGAAAGTGAGAAAGGTGCAAATCCAACCTGCCAGGGAGATTAAAATCTGTGACCTCGCTGGGATGTTGGAATATGCTTTGAACTCTCCCCATATTCATTTTCTCCCTTCCACGAGGACAGCCACCACCAAGACAATGGATAATTACAGGATTGGGATAATTAGAGGATTTAAGAACTGTCACATTTGACTTGGACAGAATAAAAAGCTGAGATGAAAAAAAAATCATTAAGAAATTTGGTGGATCATGAAAGAAATTCATTCTTTAGCTTGATTTTCCCCCAATTTTTGTCTCAATTGTTGTGAGTTGGAACAAATCCTTAAAAAAATCAATGAAAAGAAGCTTTGAATGTAACATAAATTCCCTGCAGGTTTTTAAGGGTAAATTTGTGCAGAGTTTTCCTGATTTCAGAGGGAACACTCCCTCCCTGTTTCTCAGCAAGGCAGAAATCCTCTCCGAAAAATAAAATACAGGTGGAAAATTTGTCTATTGTCACAAACCATTGGTGTCTCAAGGCACTGAAGAGGGGGGAGAAAAAGTGGGAGAAGAAAAAGGGAGGGGGCAGGGAGAGGATATTTGGTCTGGTGTTAATTAAAAGCAGCTGATGACATGGACTGATTTGTCTGAGGCACTTCTGAGCTGTACCCGGTGCTGTTTACACTTGACAGCTGGACATTCTTTCCTGCCTGCACTGTTTGAACTCTGGCCAATGGCACAATCATCAAATCTCTGAGAGTGGGTTTGGAATACAAAACTGACCTTTTTTTCCTCCCAGACAAAAAAGAGAGGTAGGCAAGGAATAACTCGAAGTTCCATCAGAGAGGTTGGGATTTATTAGGTTGTACATTCTGCGTTGCAAAACAGAGCCTCTGGTCATTTTTTTTGGGCTGGCTATGAAGAGGTTTTGTTTCCTCACATCTGCTGACAAGAAGAAATCATGGTCCTCTGCCCTTTTCCTCCCAGAAGATGTCTGGTTTGGGGAGGGAATAAAGCAGAGCATCCCTGGATTCCTGTCCTGGGAGTGGGATGCAGAGGGGCTCACTGGGCTCCAGGGGTTGCTCTGAACTGGATTATGAGGAGAATAAAAATCATGAACTAAGGAAAGGGTTAAATAGGAGATCTCTGAACCCAGCTCTCAGCCTGTCATCAGCTGAGAAGCTGGAAAATCTTTGTCAAAGCCAAACACGTCCTGGACGCTGCAGAGGTTCTTTCTAAACCCCCTCTGCACCCTCCAGAATCAACAGCTCGTTACAAATCGAAACACTTCCCTAAGAAGGAGGGGAAAAGAAAATGATCTTTGTCTCCTGCCTGAAGTTTGAACTAAACCACAGAGCTGATTTGACCCAGATATCTGCAGCTGGACGGGCCTGCAGGGCTTTGCCTGCCAGCTTTGCTCGGATGATGCTGCTGTTACTCACCAGGGCTGGGGTGCTGATGCTTTTTGTTTTCTGGGCTGGAGCTGGGGCTGAAATCACACACAGAATAAACAGGAAGGATATATTTAGCTCCTGCAGCTTACTTCTAGCGGGAAATCTTTACTTTAAAGTCCTGCAGTCATCTCAAAAGCTTTACACAGCTCTCAAAGTTAGCCTGGAGCTGGAGGAATTGTCCTGCAGTGGTGCCTCCACTCCACTTCTTGATTTATTTCACGTGGAGAGTGACTTGGGTTACCAGCTTTGATTGATTTGGTAATTTAAATCTAGGACTAAACAACCTATAACTTTAAATACAGGAATAAAAATAGGAAAAAAACCCCCCTAAATTCTTAGATTTTGTTCGCCAGCTTTAGTTGGGCTGCTCTGTCCTTCACAGAAGTTAAAATCCAAGACAAAAATTCCTGTATTGAATATCCAAGTGCTTTCCTCCTCTACCCTTTTTCTGGAAAGACAGACAGCCAAAGGTATGGAAAACCACATTGCACAACCCCAAATGTATCCCAGCAATGTCTCAGCAATGGGAGAGGCAGAGCAGAGTCCCTGCCCCACAGACCCTCCCGTGGGATTTTCAAACCTGCCCATTCATCAGCTTAAATGAAATTAATTGGAGTTTCCCCCTAATTTACTTTCAGTTTAGACCAAGGAAAAATGTCCAGAAATTTCACTCCCACTTGAAAGTAGCAACTTTTTCTATTATTCAATCAAGGTGAGGTCTTGATGAGTATGAATCGGGTTTCTCTGAGGTAAAAGTTTGCCAATTTTCATGGATCTCCTGTTTTGGTCTCATTTTCCTCAGAGCCTCAAAAAGCCTCCAGGGAAGATTCCCTGATGGAGCACCTGGTGGGCTCCACATTTGCTGTGAAGGATGATTTACATGGAGGACAAGGATGGAGATCTTTTACATGGAGGACAAGGACTGGGATCTTTTCCAAGCTGGATGGCTCCTGGTGCCATCCATAAAATTCTCTTTTATTCCTGTCAGAGTTGTCCTGATCCATCTGTAAATTTCCCACCCAAGATATTTGGATTTCTTTCTTTCTCTCCTTTTTCTCTCCTTCTCCTCAAGTCACTCCTTGGACCCCTCCAGGGATGGGGATTCCAAACCTCCCTGGGCAGCCCCTTCCAATGCCTGACCACCCTGACCATGGAGAAATTCTTCTTGCCCTTTTTAATCCCTTCTAATTTGGCTTCAGCTTCACCAACTGATTCTCCCTCTTTTCCTCAGGAGGAAAATCAGGAATATTTTAGAACTAAACCACAAGAAGTTAACACTAATTCAGAACTGCTCCCAACCAGTGCCATGAAGAACAAATCCAGGGTCACCAAACAACCCCAAAAATTTAACACTAATTCAGAACTGCTCCCAACCAGTGCCATGAAGAACAAATCCAAGGTCACCAAACAACCCCAATAAATGAAAACTAATTCAGAACTGCTCCCAGCCAGTGCCATGAAGAACAAATCCAGGGTCACCAAACAACCCAAATAATTTAACACTAATTCAGAACTGCTCCCAACCAGTCTCTCATGAAGAACAAATCCAGGGTCACCAAAACAACCCCTATAAATCATGAAGAAAAAATCCAGGGTCACCAAACAACCCCAATAAATTAAAACTAATTCAGAACTGCTCCCAACCAGTGCCATGAAGAACAAATCCAAGGTCACCAAACAACCCCAATTCCATGGTGCCAGCAGGCCCGATGTGCCATCCCAGCTGGGAATCTCATCCATGTAAGGCAGGCTGGATTTCCACCACAGTTATGCCCTGAGCAGGTGGGCCCCATGAGCCATGGGATGAGTCAATCCATGTGGGGCTCCAGGGGATTCCCTGGACAGCACTGAATCATCCAGCACCAAGCCAGGAAATCATTCCCAGCACTGGGAACCAACAGAAGAGGCAGCAAAGGGAGGATTTGGGCTCAGCATTCATCTCCTGGGCCACTGCTGAGTCACAGCCTGGGCTGGGGGGGGGTCACAGCTGGATGTGCTCAGACAGGGGAGGAATAAAAGCCAGGGTCAGATCCTGTTTGTGTTCAATCAGCAGGGCTGGCCTGGCTTAGCAGCACCTCTGATGGGACATCAGGAGAATTGTCATGGGGGAAACCCTGGGGAGGTCCTGGTCAGTCATGGAATTCCCAGAATTCCCAGAATCCCTGGGTTGGGAGAGACCTTCAAGGCCATCGAGTCCAGCCCAGCCCCAACCCCTCAACTGAACCCTGGCACCCAGTGCCACATCCAGGCTTTGTTAAACACACCCAGGCATGGGGACTCCACCACCTCCCCAGGCAGCCATTCCAGAACTTCCTCACCCTTGCTGGAAAAACCTTTTCCCTGCTCTCCAGCCTGGATTTCCCTTGGTGCAGCTCGAGGCTGTGGAACCATGGAATGGTTTGGGATGGAAAGGATCTGAAGGATCATCTGGTGCCATGGCAGGGACACCTCCCACTGTCCCAGGCTGCTCCAATGTCCCCAGTGTCCAGCCTGGCCTTGGGCACTGCCAGGGATGCAGGGGTGGAATTCCATCCCAGCCCTGCCCACCCTGCCAGGGAACAATTCCTCATTGCCAAGATCCCACCCAGCCCTGCCCTCTGGCAGTGTAAAACCATTCTCCCTTACCCTGTCACTGTTTATCCCTATCAAAACCCCTCTCCCTCCTTTTATAACCCTCTGTAGGCCCTGCAAGGAGCTCTAAGGTCTCCCCAGTGCCTTCTCTTCTCCAGGTGAACATCCCCAGCTCTCCCAGTTCATAAATTTATCTCCCAAACCAGTTAAACCAACTCAGCTTGGGTTTTTTCCTGCATTTTCCCAGCAAGGAAGGTGAAACAAGGAGGGAAGCATAAGGAAGAATTCTATGACTCCAGTGTCCCACACAGGGAAAGAGGTGGCCTGGGCCAGTGCAGGGACACTTTTGGTGGCCAAATTCCCACCTCAACTCCACAGGGATTGCTCAGGATGGGTTTCAAATCCATGGGATGTGCTGAGCTCCCAGCACTGGGTTTTTTTAGTGGATATTTTCTGGGAATGCCATCATTTGTTAATTCTCCAGGATTGACGATCAAAGCCTGCTTGGAAAACCCGGCCTAACCAGGTTAACTCAGGGGATTTGCCCTTTTTCCCCGTTTTTTCTGCTCCTCACATCAATAAACTCACTTTAGGCTGAGCTGAACTACCCAGTCCAAACCAGAAATGTGGGGGTTTGTGTTTAATTTTATTAAATCAGCTCCTTTAGGCCTCTGCCAGTTTACACCAGCGAGGATGTGGTGTGAGCCCTCCAAGAACTTACTTGCTCCTAAATGCAAACACATTTCCTTCTAAAACCTCACCATTTAAAGGAAAAACCTCACATAGAATCCCTGAAATCTCCTGGTTCATCCCAGAAAAACCCAGGTTTTAAAGATGGAATATGAAGCAATCACATTTTTAGCTGAGTTAAAATTCCATGTTCCCTGTTTTTAGGAGTATTAGGTGAACATCTGTTAGTTTTGCTCCAGTCATCATTTCCAGTAGAATATTTATTGTTTCAGGGGTTTTATGCCTCATAAAACTTTTATAAAGTTGAGGAAAAAGTTGATTTTTCAGGCCTTAGTGCCGTTGTATTTTTATATGCAACAAATACAAAAGAGAATCACAACTGTCATGGTTTTCAATATTTTTAGAAAGAAGAAGAACTGCAAATATGATCAGAAATCAAATATTTAACCATTAATTTTACTCAAAGGATCTGGGAAACCCTCACCAAATATCTGTCAATTGACCTGATTTTGCTTCCATGGCAACATTAAATATCCATTTTTTCCTTAAGGGAATTTGCTGAGTTTTACATTGGGAAATAACTTTTAATTTTGGGGGGTTTTGGTGGTGTTTTTTTTTTTTTTTTTTTAATTTTTAAGTTGAAAATGTCTTGGAAGAGAGCTTGGCTATGGTGGGAAGCACCATCCACTGGGGAAGCAGCAGGGTGAGAGGGGATCAAAAGAAATCCAAGAGCAAAACCAAACAGAAGCCAGGGATGTTCAGCTCCTGTGCACGTCCATCTATTTTTATCCCAGGGGGAAGCTGTGTTTTCTCTGCCTCTGCTCTCCTCCTGCTGTGGGGTTTCCAGGATCCATCCCAGCACCTGGATTTTCCTGGAGCCTGATGTGCTCTGCCTCCAAGGGGGGACAAATTTGGCAGCTGCTCCATTGGAAGCAGAACAGGAGCAAAGATGGATGCTCCAGGCTTCCAGGGGCACCAGAGGGATGGAATCTATTCATTTGCTTTGGATTTTTGCTTTCTTTTGGATATTCAGACAGAAAGAAAAGTTGTTTTTTCCCTTTTTTTAGATCATGAGTGTATCCATTCTCCTCACACTCCTGTTGCTCCTGTTGTAATTTGGAGAAAACTTCTCTTTTTCCCTCTTTTTTCTTCTTTCCTGAGGCTGTGAGACAAAGGAAGACTAGGCTGGAGTAAAATGTCCTGAAAAGAGAAAGCAAGCAGAGGCTGAGGCAGCAAAACAGAACTCCCAAATATTTTTCCATTTGCAGAGCAGCAGAGCCAGGAAAAGCCACAACCCAACATCTCTGAGGCCAATGGGATGAGGGATCCATGTCAGGAATCCAAACCCCTCAGTCTTCAACTCATGATTATGATTATTAATTATCTAATTTTATATTGATAGAGAATTTCCATGGGCTGGATCCCCTCTGTCCAAGCCCAGCTCAAAGAGAAGTTCCTTGCCCAGTATTTAATGCCAACACAAAGCATAACAACCATTCTAGACTTAAAACTGGGTCTAAGTCTAAGTCTAGACTGCTCAGAAAAGTGTTTTTCACACAAGGATTAGGGAAGCTTAAAAAAAAACAAACCAATTATTTGGTGCTGCAGCCCCAGATGATTCAATAGCAAAGAGAAAATCACAGCTAATTTTGGCATCAGGATCTCTAAATTTAGACTGGAAAAATAAAAATCATTGTAATCAAAATCATAAAAAGAAAAAGGTGTTTGGAGACTGAACTTGGGTGGAAATGAGAGAAAAAGAGTAAAACACAAAAGAAAGAAATTCAAAATGGGCAAGCTTGAGGAAAAAGCTCCTTCAGATTTGAGTGGTCAAGGCCAAGTGAGGCGAAATCCACAGGAATTGTCCCTAAAATGCAGAATTTCCATCAGAACTTCTCTATCAGCAGTGGTTCCCTAAAGAGCCAATAAATTGGTTCTTCAACCAGTAGGAATTTGTGATGCCAAAGGAAAAAGAATTCCTGAGGAAAACAGCAAATTCCTGTCACTGTCCCTGTCCAACCCCAAGGGACCAGAAATCACTTGATGTCTTTTGTCCCTTCATTCAATTGAGTTAATAATGATGGACTCTCAGAGAATAATCCCATTTCTCTTTAAAAAATGGGATTAGGATCATGCCCAGAATGAAGCCAGGGCTGCTGAGGTGGGCAATGGCTCTGGATGTCAAAGGATGAGCAATAATCTCTTTACAAGGGCAATTCCCAGACATTGGGAGATTACTGGATGCAGCTGTTCCCTGCAGCAGGACATTTTCCTATATTTTATTTTATTTCTGTAGTAGGTCTCTGTCCTAACTGAACAAGGACATTGTCTCAATCCCCCCAAAAAAGCTTTTTAAAGTGTTTCTTCCTTGTGGGAACTATTGAAGGAATTTTGAATAAGATGGGACCTTTGAGTTACTTTAGATGATGTGATTTATTTTTCTTATCTTCTGCACAGGCAGGAAGGGTGAGTTCAGCTCACATCTTCACTGCATGGTTCAGAAGGTCACGAGACTTTTAATTATAAGACTTTTTAAGGATTTATTAATCAATAAAACACTGCTAATAAGGATATTTATGTTTTTAACCCAATCCCTAAATATTTCATTTCATGGACCCATGTTACAGTGTGAGCTTTCTTATCAGTCATGTTCTGACACACAAACCCACAGTGCTGCACTCTGAACTCCTTGTTTATCTTTGTAACTACTTTCATTTTTATATCTTAAACTCTAAAACTCTAAACTTTCCTTTCCTTAGCTTAACATGTCTCTGTTTTAAACTGGATTGCTGGATTTTACAAATCCCCATTCTCCCTTCCAGCCCCTCAGTTTGGGAGCCTTTCCCAAGGTCTCAGATCAAATCCTGGGTTTCATTCGAAGCTTTGGCTTCCAGGCCCAAAGTTCTGAGAGTTCCCTGCATTTCAGATTCCAACACTTCCCGCTTGAATAAGGTATTTAAAAGAGCAAATTGTGAAATATCCTGAGTGGAATTATGGAATCCAAGCCCAGAGCCCAGCAAGCCCAGCCTGGGCATCCCTGGCAGCGCTGGCCAAAGGCTCCTGGAGCTGTGGCAGCCTCGGGGCCGTGCCCATTCCCTGGGCAGCCTGCGCAGTGCCAGCACCCTCTGGGCAAGAACCTTGCCCTAAAACCCAACCTAAATCCCTCCAGGCCCAGCCCCAGCCAGGATCCTGTCCCTGTCCTGGAGCAGAGATCAGAGCTGTCCCTCTGAGGAGCTGCAGACTGAAAACTGGCTCCCATTTCCCAGGAAAAAGGGGCTCGTGTGCTCCAGAGGGGCTGTGGACTCCAGCCCCACTCTCAGGCACTGCAGTTTTGTCCCTGAGAGGTTTGGTGGGTGGAAAATGCCTGGGAGGGCCCTCAGAGGGTGAGGGTGGAAGGGGCAGGTGGTGCCACAGGTCAGGAGGGGCTCCCAGGGGTTCCTGTTCTCCTTCTTTCCTCAGTGACTTCACTCCCACACTCAGCTCCTTGTAGGTGACACTGGGGGCAGCTCCAGGTGCACCTGAAATCTCTGTGAACCCAGGAGCTCTTCCCAGCAGCTCCATTCCACAGAATTCCTGCTGCAGGATCAGTGCAGGTACCCCAGTCCTGAGGGAGACACTTCAGAGAAACCCAGAAAGGTTTGGGCTGGGAGAGATCTCAAATCCCACCCAGGGCCACCCCTGCCATGGCAGGGACACCTCCCACTGTCCCCAGTGTCCAGCCTGGCCTTGGGCACTGCCAGGGATCCAGGGATGGAATTCCATGCCAGCCCTGCCCACCCTGCCAGGGAACAATTCCTCATTGCCAAGAGCCCATCCAGCCCTGCCCTCTGGCACTGGCAGCCATTCCCTGGGTCCTGGCACTGCCAAAGGGAGAGGGACTGAGGCAAAATCCAGGTCTCCAAGGGATTTTTCCCAGTTCACAGGACCATGCACCAGGCCAGGAATGGGATGGGCCAAAACCACAACAGCCATGGCACGAGGTTTGTCTGGTGTGATGAGGATTGGGCAAAGGATGGGAAAAGTGCTCAGAGGGGAGAAGGAATCACAGGTTCAAACAGAAATGCAGCCAGAGAATCCCAGAATCCCAGAGTGGTTTGGATTGGGAGAGACCTTAAATCCCACCCAGGGCCACCCCTGCCATGGCAGGGACACCTCCCACTGTCCCAGGCTGCTCCAGCCCCAGTGCCCAGCCTGGCCTTGGGCACTGCCAGGGATGCAGGGGCAGCCCCAGCTGCTCTGGGCAAACTCAGCCTCTCCACCCTGACAGGGAGGGATTTCTTCCCAACATCCCATCCAAACCCACTCTCTGGCAGTTTGAAGCCATTTCCCTTTTTTTTGGCTCTCCAGTTCCTGATGCAGAATCCCTCTCTGGCTTCACTGGAATCCCTTCAGGCCCTGGGATGTGCTTTGAGGTCTCCACACATCCTTCTCTTCTCCAAGGCTTCCAGAGCTCCAAGAGCCTTTGGACAATGCTCCCAGGGATGCCCAGGGTGGGATTTTTGGGGTGGTCTGTGCAGGGCCAGGGCCTGGACTGGATGATCCCTGTGGGTCCCTTCCCACTCTGGACATTCCCAGCTTCCATTCATGAATTAATTTCCTGGTTCATTTGCTCCTTAGGGCAAAAATTAATATATTTTTTGGTTTATTTTTTTCCTTGCTCTCTGCCTTGATAACGTGGCTGAAGATAAGAGCAGAGGAACACCCCTTCAGCTCCTCAGGGCTCCCACACAGCTCCAACTCTTCCTCACCCCCTCCCTAAAAAAAAAAAAAAAAAAAATTAAAAACATGAAAAGCCAAAGGAAAATCAGCCCAGAACAGCAAAATCCTCCCTTTTGACTCAGAGTCTGACTCCTTCCTCCAGAGGGACTTTTCCCAGGATGGACCCCATTGGTCTGTCCCCTCACACCACCCTGCTCCTCCCTGCCAGCTCCTGGGGCTCTCCCAGGGTTGTCTCCTCTGGGTTGGACGTGGTGACCTCATGGAGATGTCAGCCAAGCCCAAATCTTCCAATTTGGGACCCAATATAAGGCCAGGCTCCAGTGGTTCCCAGGGCAGGAGCAGGAGGGATGGAAGGGAGGGAAGGGCAGGAAAAGCCTTCAGGGAAGGAGTTCAGACAGTTCAGGAAGGGTCACATTCACTTGTAGAGTCACTCCTTATAATTTTAAATTTTAATATTTTTTCTCTTTTTTTTTCTTTTTTTTTTCATTTTTCCTCTTTTTTTCCACTTTTCCCCACTGAGATTTTCTCAGCCCTCACCTTTCCCTCTCTGTCCCTCTCAGCTGCTGGTGTGGTGAAGATTTACATCCATGAGGAACTGGAAAAACCCCGTGGGGGTGTTCAGCCTGGAGAAGAGAAAGCTCCAGGGAAACCTCATCCAAATGGGAGATCCTCCCCTGGAATTCTCCCCTGTGGACTCTGGGACCTGAACACTTCCCTCAAAACACAGCCCTGGGATATCCCTACAGGTTTCTTGGGAAGCAGAGCTGGAGCCCTTTGGAAAATCCCATTTTTTTACATCTTGGAGCATTTTCTGCTCTGAAATTTCCTGGAGGCTGGATCCCCTCTGTCCAAGCCCAGCTCAAGGAGAATTTCCTTTGCCCAATATTTAATGCCAACACAAAGCATAGCAACCATTCTAGACTTAAAACTTCTAAGTCTAAGGTTCTAAGTCTAAGGTTCTAAGTCTAAGTCAAGACTGCTCAGAAAAGTGTTTTTTCACAGATGAATTAGGAGGGCTTAAAAATATATAAACTATTTGGTGCTGCAGCCACAGATGATGCAACAGCAAAGAGAAAATCACAGCTAATTTTGGCATCAGGTTCTCTAAATTTAGACTGGAAAAATAAAAATCATTGTAATCAAAATCATAAAAAGAAAAAGGTGTTTGGAGACTGAACTTGGGTGGAAATGAGAGAAAAAGAGTAAAACACAAAAGAAAGAAATTCAAAATGGGCAAGTTTGAGGAAAAAGCTCCTTCAGATTTGAGTGAGCAAGGCAAGTGAGGCAAAATCCACAGGAATTGTCCCTAAAATGCAGAATTTCCATCAGAACTTCTCTATCAGCAGTGGTTCCCTAAAGAGCCAAAAAATTGGTTCTTCAACCAGTAGGAATTTGTGATGCCAAAGGAAAAAGAATTCCTGAGGAAAACAGCAAATTCCCATCACTGCCCCTGTCCAACCCCAAGGGACCAGAAATCACTTGATGTCTTTTGTCCCTCATTCATTCAGTTGAGTTAATAATGATGGACTCTCAGAGAATAATCCCATTTCTCTTTAAAAAATGGGATTTAGGACAACGAACTTTTCTATCAGCAGTCCCAAACACGACAACTGATTAAAAAGTCCAGCCCTCCCCGTGTGTTCGGGATCATCCCGAAGTGCGTATTCCCAGATATTCCAAGTTCTTCTCTCTGAGCCGTGGAACTCACGGAATTCACAGAATCCCAGAATCACTGGCTTGGAAGAGACCTTCAAGACCATGGAGTCCAACCTGTTCTAGGAGCCTGGTCTCATAAGCCCTTGGAGGTCTGTATCACACCCAAGATAGCTCAGCCGCCCTTGCAGGCATAAAGATCAGCAGGATTGCTTCTGTTGCAGTGTTGGAAACAAAAAGGTTTTAATAAAAGGCAAAATAACAAACAGAAAAACCGAGCCAGGTGCAAGAGGTTCTGGTAAAACACCTCACAAAAGCCATTGGTTTCTTTGTTCTCTTCTTTTTCCAGTAAATTGCCCAGGTGGGACTTTTTGGCTCCTGTCCAATTGGCCATCCTTAAGTTTGAGGTGAAGTCCCCCAGGTCCTATGAGGTGTCTTTTTCACCTAATCCAGGAGAGAAACTTCTGGGCTTTTTTCCTTTTAAGGGCACAAAGGAGAGTTTGGTCACTCCATCAACAAGGAGCACATTCCTACACCAACCCAGCCCCAGCTGAACCCTGGCACCCAGTGCCACATCCAGGCTTTGTTAAACACACCCAGGCATGGGGACTCCACCACCTCCCTGGGCAGCCATTCCAGAACTTTCTCAGCCTTGCTGGAAAAACCTTTTCCCTGCTCTCCAGCCTGGATTTCCCTTGGTGCAGCTCGAGGCTGTGTGCTCTGGGTGTGTCAGTGCTGCTGGAGAAAGAGCCCAGGGCCAGCTGAGCACAGGCCCCTTTCAGGAGCTGTGCAGAGTGAGGAGGGCAGCCCTGAGTCTCCTTTGCTCCAGGCTGAGCACCCCCAGCTCCCTCAGGGCTTCCTCACAGGGGTTTGTGTTCCCAGCCCCTCTCCAGCCTCCTTGGCCCCTCTGCATGTGCTCAGTGTCCCAAGGTCCTTCCCAAGCTGAGGGGCCAGAGCTGGGCACAGCACTCCAGGTGTGCCCTCAGCAGTGCCCTGTGCAAGGTTTGGCCAGGAGCAGAAGCTCCCTGGCTGCTCCAGCCCCAGACAGAGGCCACATTTCTGAGAGGAGTCCAGAGCCTGGCCAAGAAACTGAGGGAGGAGAAATGAGAAGCTGCTGCTGTCCCAAATGGAGCTGCTGGCCTGGGAATGGAAGCTGAGTCATCTCTCCTGCTCCTCGGGGCTCTCCAGCTGTCGGAGCTGTCGGATTTGCTGCTTCATTTTTTTCCATTTCCTTCCCTACCTCCTTTTCCAGGTTCTCAAACATAACATTTCAGCTTTCCATGGTGACATCACCGGTTCCACCATGCCGAAATCCTCATTTTTGGAAGGTGGGGGGGGGTGGGGGGGGTGATGCTTTCCAGCAATATCCTCATGCCCATGGGACAGGGGAAAATATTCATGGGAAAAAAAATAATTTTTAAGCATCCCAAAACCTTCCCTCCATCTTTCTAACAATTCCTGCTGTTCTAATTAAGAGGTGATTCGAGATTCCTGTGTGTTCCGAGGGGTTTTATCCAGTGGATCCATGATATTCCCACTCCATCAGGCATTTAGGGAAGTGTTGGGAGGCTGAAGTTCTTGGCATGGATGCTGGATGTGACTCATGAGCTGGAGCTGGGCAGGTGACATCACCAGCAAAGGGAAACGAGGATTTCAAGGGTTCAAGGGTTTCAGTTGAAAGGAATAAAATATCCAGACACAGAGGATTAGCAGGAAAATTTGCCTCTGTCAGGAGCAGGGGAGCCCAGAGAGAATAAATTATATCCTTTTGCTTCCTTCAGCCACCGGTTTCTTGTCAGGCTGGAAAAAATCAGAGAAGCCAAAAAAAAAAAAAAAAGAAAAAAAAAAAGAAAAGAAAAAAGGGAAAAGAAAAAGAACCCAGCTGGCTTTGACAGAAATGCAGTCATTACCTCAGTGAGCTTCACAGGAGGGCTTTGAAAGCAGACAAATTTTCTGGGTTCTGTCCCAGATTCCCAGATCTGGATTTCCTTTCCATAAAGACAGGGAGAGAAGTGGAGTTAGACAAAACAAAAGTGGTTTTAGTAGCTGAACACGAGCAGCAGGAGCAGGGCTGAGCTCCCCAGGGACTGAGCTTCTCCTCTTTTGCCTCAGCATGGCCAGAGAGCTCAGCTCTGCTTTGATCCAGATCTCAGGGCTGTGCTGGTGTTTGAGGGTCCCCAGGACGAGGGAAGAGATGAAAATCTCGACTTTATGTTTTAGAAGGCTGATTTATTATTTGACAATATATATTATATTAAAAGAAAATGATATACTAAAACTACACTACAGAATACAAGAAAGGATTTCATCAGAAGGTTAGAAAAGAAAGGAATCAATAATAAAATCTGACCAGAGAGTCTGACACAGCTGGACCATGATTGGTCATCAAGTAAAAACAATCCACATGGAACTAATTAAAGATGCACCTGTTGGTAAGCAACCTTCAAACTACATTCTAAGATAATCTAAGATTCAGATAATTGTCGCTTACATTTCCTTTTTGAGGCTTCTCAGGAGAAAAATCCTGGCAGAAGGTATTTTTAATAAAATATCCCAGTGCAGGGTGGGAATTCCAGCATTCCCTTCCCGCTGAGCCTGAGGGAGGATCCACATCCCTGGAAGGGTTTAGGGCCAGGCTCTGAGCAGCCTGGGACAGTGGAAGGTGTCCCATGGTAGCACTGTCATTGTTAGAAATTTTTTAGGGATTATTTTTAATTTAAGAATGATTTATTGATTTATTTATTGATAAGTTATTAATTAATTTATTAATTTATTAAATAAATTAATCTTTATTCAAAAAGAAATTATTTCTTTATTTATTGAATATTTATTTATTTATATGATTTATGATTTATTTATTTTATGTATTAAATTAAGAATGATTTCTTATTAATCTTAAAGACTAAGATTTTAGAGGAATAAGTCTGTGGTTATAGCTCAAGAGTAGTCACAGGTTGTTTTGTTATAAGGTAATACATAATTTCTTTAAATTAATAGATAGTTGTTATAAAATTAATCTTATTTTTTAACTTATTACTTTTACTTCCTTCTGTTGTACTGTGGATACTTTTATTTAATGGGCTTGTAACTTAGGTACACATCTGTTTCTATTACAACTTTTAAACTCTTAGTTTATATAATTACACTTTTATATTATAAACTTTATTACAATCTTATTTATTATAGCTTCTCACTTAAGATATATTTTTATTTATAACTATAGAAATATACATTTATGTTTTTCTTCTTAATGTTTATGTGTTGCATTTTTACATTAATTTAATTTTACATTAATTTACATTATTATTAATGTAATTCTACATTAATTTAATTTAAATGTAATTTAATTTAACTAATTTAATTGATTAATTGACATTAATTTAAGGTTATAGATCAAACTTTTCAGTGTCTGTAGAAGTTTTTGTTTTTCTGATTCTCACACCATGGGAGGGGGTGGAACGGGATGAGCTTTAAAACCCATCCCAACCCCAACCATTCCATGATTCCAGGAACTCTGAGCCCATGGGCACGAGGTCAGGTACAGCAGGGACCATTCCTAGGGCAGAACAGAATGTGGATTCTTGGCTTTTTTTGTTTGCCAAGGTCAGGATTCAATGTGTGAGAGGGTATTTCTTGTTGGCACTCAGATGTTTATCAGTTCTTATCTCTGTCACAGCCTCACAAACCCTGAGTTCTGCAGCACTTCACTCCAACAAACTAAAAATGGAGCCCTGTCTCTCTCTCTCCAAGGCCTTTGAAGGATAAACTGCCCAATTAACAAATGACACCTCAATTATTTTCACTTTTAACCCAATACCCAACCACCCGTGCTCACACTGGGGATTTTTATCCAATGACACAAAACCACCCAAACCCATGGAGGAGAAGGAGAAGAAGAAGGAGGAGAAGGAGAGGAGGAAAAGAATGTGAAGAAGGAGAAGGTGAAGAAGGGATGAAGAAGGAGCAGCCTCCACCCTAAAACCTCCATCTTGCTTTTCTCTATTCCTGTATTCCAAACCCTTAAACTCTGGGTTTCCCACCCTGTGATATCACACACTTCTATTCAAACTCCACACCTTTAATCTCAGTTTTATTATGGAATTCTGGAAGCTTCTCCAGGCCTCAGGTCAGTGCAGTGTTCTCTTGGGGTCAGTGCCTGGCAGCACAGAAAGTCTGGAATTCTCAGCAGCCAAGGTTCCAACAACAGAAGGTGTTGAGATCTTCCCCAGGAGCAGCAGGTGTTGGAAAACTGTGGAAACAATGACACCAGGTGAATGTAAATGAAGATTTTCATCATGGCAGCAAAAATTCATTGGGGAAAACCTCACATTCCCCTTCAGGAATGGCCTGAAGGTGCAGGAGGGCAGGGTTGGATGGGATATTGGGAAAACATTGCTTGCTGGGTGGGTTTTGAGGCCCTGGCACAGGAAGCCCAGAGAAGCTGTGGATTCCCCATCCTTGGAAGTCTCCAAGGCCAGGCTGGACAGGGATCTGAGAAACCTGGAAGTTTGTAAACACAAATATCCTAAAATGTGGTGTGTGGTATTTGCAGGGGTCCCCAGGATAAGGTGAGAGATGAGAATCTGACTCCATGTTCTCAGAAGGCTGAATTATATTATATTATATTATATTATATTATATTATATTATATTATATTATATTATATTATATTATATTATATTATATTATATTATATTATATTATATTATATTATATTATATTATATTATATTGAAGGATACAGACAGAAGGCTTAACAAGAATGATCATGAAAAACTCATGGACTCCTCAGAGTCCAGCACAGCTGGCTGTGATTGCTCATTAATTAAAAACAATTCACATGAAACCAATCAAACATGACCAGTTGGTAAACAATCTCCAGCCACATTCCAAAGCAGCAAAACAGGGAGAAGTAAATGAGATAATATTGGTTTTCCTCTGAGGCTCTCATCTTCCCAGGAGCAGAAATCCTGGCGAAGGGATGTTTCAGAAAATGTGGCAGTGAGAGCGGTGGAACACAAACATTGGATCTTTCTTTCCAGGTGAATCTTTCCAGGTGAAGGCTTCCCAAGTGCCATGCCTGGTTCCTTGGAGCTGTTTGGTAGGAAAACCAGAGGGAAAGCTCTGAACTCTGCTTTTATTGCTGGTTTTGTGCTCACAAACGGTGCCCAGACACTGCCACAGGCACGAGGGGCAGATCCAGGCACACAAAGCCCAGCCCAGACCTCGCTCGGGCTGAGCTGTCCCTGGAATGTGTCCCCTGGATCCCTCCCCAGGTGTCCTTGGAGGTGTCACAGCCCCAGCAGCGAGTGGAGGTGACACACAGCTCCTCAAAGTGACAAAAACCAATTCTGCTGATGCTTTCCCTGCCCAAACCCAAGGTCCCCACCTTGAGGAGGAGAACCCAGGGAATGAGCAGCCAGGAAGGTTTGGGGTGTCCCCAAGGCCAGGTTCAGCAGGGTGAGCTCACTGATTGTGGCTCCTCTCTGAAATTTTTCTCAGCTCCAGCCTAAGAACGCCTCCCATGAAAGGCCCCTCTCACCTTTTTTGTCACCTTTTCTCTCTCCACAGCAGAGCCACAGCTGGTGGCAGCCAAAGGAGATTGCTGCAGCTCCTCTCAGCTGAGGTTTGGGCAAAAAAAACCCCAAATGCACAAAACCCCAAACCTCCAAAAAACCCCCCAGACACCGAGCAGAGCAAGGCTTGAACTGTGCTATTCTCACGGGGGGGAGGAGAGGAAAACACTTTTATTGCTGCAGTTTGGCAGCTGCTGCCAGGACTTGGAGGAGAAAGCTCTAAAACTTGTTGAAATCTCCTTGGTTTTTATGGCTGGCATGTGGATTTTTAACATATCACCTGCCCAGAGAGGGAACTGGGCTGCCAAGGAAAATATTCCTGCAGAATATTGGATTTTGTTTTTTTTTCTCTTGTGTTTTGTATGAAATGCATCTCCAAGCTTTGGGCACTGGCCTAACCCATCCTGGGTGCTGCCAGGCCTTCATTTAATTTTCCTATTTCTGCATTTCTGTTTCCCAGCAGATTAGGGGTTGGATATTAGGGAGGAATTCCTCCCTGTGAGGGTGGTGAGGTCCTGACACTGGGAAAATGTGGAAGTCATCCCTAGAAGTGTCCAGAGCAGTTTGGACAGGGCTTGGAGCAAACTGGGACAGTGGGAGATGCCCCTGGGGGGCTGGATGAGTTTTAAGGTCCCAAACAATTCCATGACATCACCCTGACAAGTGTGGGGTTTTTTTTTGTTTGGGTTTTTTTTTTGTTTGTTTGTTTGTTTGTTTTTTTAATTAGCCATTTTTATTTTTGATATCAAACCAAGTATCTGCAATGAGAGTTTGGGACCAACCCCCTTAACCCTTCTGTGCACCTCAATTTCCTGCCAGGCTGGTTTTGGGGTCACTCAGGGGTCTTGCAGGCTGGATTTGGGGTCATTAAGGGATCCTGCAGGCTGGATTTGGGGTCATTAAGGGATCCTGCAGGCTGGTTTTAGGGTCATTAAGGGATCCTGCAGGCTGGATTTGGGGTCACTCAGGGATCCTGCAGGCTGGTTTTAGGGTCATTAAGGGATCCTGCAGGCTGGATTTGGGGTCACTCAGGGATCCTGCAGGCTGGTTTTAGGGTCATTAAGGGATCCTGCAGGCTGGATTTGGGGTCACTCAGGGATCCTGCAGGCTGGATTTGGGGTTTTGAGGTCCTGCAGCCTCCCCTCCCTCCTCACCTCTGACAAGAACCGAAAGCTGAGGCTGTTTCCTGACCCAGCCCAGAGAAAAGAAACCCTCAGATGTTTCTGGGCAGCAGCTGCACGTCAAAAATAGTCCCTGGCCAACAGCCCCAGTGCCCTGAGAGCTCAGGAGGGCTCTGCTCTCACAAATGTGGCTCTCATTTATTGGAAGTGAGCACTGGGTCCTTTTTCCATGATCACTCAGGGGTGGGAAGTGAAACCTCTCGGTGCTCAGAGCTGTGTTTGACACCAGAGCTGTTTGCTCTGCACGGGGGTGGTGGATTCTGAGACTTAAAGGGCATTTTCTGCCTGGCTGGATGAGAATTTTTCGCTGTGTTTGGTAATTTGGATTTGAAATTTTATTGGGGGTGCTCAGCTGGAGAGGAGAAACTCCAGGGCCTGAAGGGGCTCCAGGAGAGCTGGAGAGGGACTGGGGACAAGGCCTGCAGGGACAGGAGCCAGGGAATGGCTTCAAAGTAGGATTTGATGGGATTTTGGCAATGAGGAATGGTTCCCTGGCAGAGTGGGCAGGGCCTGGGACTGGATTCCCAGAGCAGCTGGGGCTGCCCCTGGATCCCTGGCACTGCCCAAGGCCAGGCTGGGACACTGGGACAGTGGGAAGGTGTCCCTGCCATGGCAGGGGTGGGATGGGATGAGCTTTAAATCCCTTCCATGATTCCATTTGTTGCTGTGCCAGGATTAAAGCCACGTTCCCAGCCACGTTTACCTGTCCTAAACTCCACATAATTAATTCTGAGTTTAACCACATCCAGCTTTGGGAGAACCTGGGTCTGTCCACTCCAGGTGTGCCAAGCTTTGGATCCCACCCAGCAAAAGGGACAAAACATCCCCTGGGAATGAGGCCAGAGCAGGCAGAGCCAGCAGGAATTTCCCTGGATGTGTTTTGAGGTGGATGCATTTCCAACCCTCTGCTCCCCTGATTATTCCCCAGGCACTGGGACAGGCCCTTAAGACAAAGACAACAGCAGATGTAAATCCTGGGAATTCCGAGGCTTTGTGAGGGATCCTGATGTCCCAGAGGGGGCTGCTCACTCCTGTCCCTGTCACTGTCACATTTTCTGGAAAAACCCCCTCGCCAGGATTTCTTCTCCTGGGAAGCTGAGAAGCCTCAGAGAAAAAGGAAAACAATAATTATCTGATTGCTTCTCCTGTGTTTTGCTGCTCTGGAATGTGCTTTGGACATTGTTTATCAGCTGGTGATTGTTTCATTGGTTTCATGTGAATTGTTTTAACCTAATGACCAATCACAGCCCAGCTGCGTCAGGACTCTGGAGAGAGTCACGAGTTTTTCTTTATTATCTTTTGGCCTTCTGTCTGTGTCCTTTCTCTATTCTTTAGTATAGTTTTAGTATAGCATAATATATCATACCATATCATACAAATAATATAATATAATATAATATAATATAATATAATATAATATAATATAATATAATATAATATAATATAATATAATATATTATATAATATAATACATATAATATAGTTAATATAATATAAATAATTTAATATAATAATATAAATAATATAATTGATTTCATATGATATAATAAAATTGAATAAATATAATATAGTAGACTATAATATAATAATAAATTTGCCTTCTAAGAGCATGGAGTCAAATTTATCATTTCCTCCCCTCTAATGGGGGACCCAGAAAATACCACATGTCCCTGTTTTTCCCAACCCAGCAAAGCTCAGGTGTGGCTGTGACATTTCCCTGTGCCACATTTCCAGCCCCATCCTGCCTCTTCCCAGCTGCTCCATCCGTCCCAAATCTCCTGGGCCACAGGCAAAGAGGATTCATATCCTGGTTCTACCAGCCTCCATTTTGTGAGGAACAACTGCTCACTTTGGAAATTTAAAATGGTTTATTAAACCTTGACAAAAATACAGCAAAAGGACGAAATAAGGAAAAAGTTGCAGTGCTAGGAACTGCCCTTGTGGATACCACACGGCTGGTTCATCTTCAAGATGGATGCTCAGTCTTTTACACCCCTGGGGGTTGCACCAGCCCGCCCTGGGCCCTCCCACAGTCTGTCAGTCAGCTCTTCTGTGCTGTTTTTTGGGGAGGCTGCTTTCTTGTACCTTCACTGGATAGTCAGGTGTTGTCATGCCCCCCCACAGCACCAAGCTTTTCCATTCCTCACTCTCCCATGCAAGGGGTGGGTGCACATGGATCCTTTGTACCTGTCCTAGACAGCCCAGGCTGTCTGCTGGCAACAATACAGAGGGGGAAAGGGACTGTGGGGAGAACAGAGGACATCTGAACCACAATAACATAACTACACATCAGTAAAGCTTCTCTTAATATACACACAGTGTTCATCCCTTAATTGTGAGAGCCAATCATCTCATTGTCCATCTCTAACACCCTGTGCCACATTTCCAGCCCCATCCTGCCTCTTCCCAGCTGCTCCAGGGGAATATTTAGACCCACACGCTCCTGGGAGGAACATCCAGGCAGGAAAATGTCACTGCTGTCCCTGCAGGAGGCTGAGTTGGCCTCACTGCTCCACACCCCACTGTCCCGTATGAGCAGGAAGTGCTCTTTAGGGGCATTCTTTTTCTTTAGGGTTTTACTCCTCATCACAGCATTCAAGGCATTGGAGGGCACAGTCAGGGTTGATTTTCCACCCTCAGATGGTGGGAATTGTTCTTTTTCAGCCTCCCACTTGGTGTTGTTGCTTGCCAAGGAAAACCCAGGTGCTGCTGGGTTCTTGTCCGGCATCCAGGCAGGAGCCTTTGGTGTGAGTCAGGAGAAACCCAATCCCCCCAGCACAGCCCGCCTGCAATCCAGCCCGAGCTGCAAATTGCCCAGACAGGACAGAAAATCGAGGGCCTGACCACATCTGGTCATTAAAGATCCCCCAGAGCTCCTTGCAGAGGCAGGAGCAGGAACCCACACAAGTTCCCCGTGCCTGGAGTTTGCTCCGGCTCCACTCCTGGCCGTTGATGTCATGGTGTCCTGTCTCCAGCAATTTGGGATGGATCTGCTCAGGAGTGCAGAAATATCCTTTTAAGGGTATTGCTCAGCTCTCCCTGCCCTCCTGTTCCAGGCAAAGCCAGGCCTTTCCTGCATTGTTCAGGCTCTGGGAGCAGGAATTCAGTCTAGGAAGGCTCAGCCTGAAGAGATCTCTGGAGCACCAGCCACAGACCTCCAGAATTGCTGAAGCTATAAAGAAGAAATAAAGAAGAATTAAATAGAAATAAATAAATAGAAATAAATAAATAAAATAAAATGAATAAAAATAGAAATAAATAAAAATCCTTTCCTAAAACCAACTTTCCCAGTTGTTAAATAAATAAACAAATAATAAAACCACCATGTAAAGATATAAGTATTAATAGTAGCTCAACCATCCAAAATTTCTCCAAAAACAGAACTTCAGTGTTTATTTGATTATCACTGGGTGCCACCCCAGCCCCACCAGCATCACCCCAATCCCTGTTCTCAAGGCCACATCCAGACTGCTCTGGGACAATTCCAGGGACTCCAAACCTCCCTGGGCAGCTCAGCCCAAGGCCTGACCACTCTGCCAGGGAAATTTTCTTTGCCAATCTCCAACCTGAGCCTGCCCTGGTGCCATTTGAGGCCATTTCCTCTCCTCTTTTCCCTGCCCCTCCTGTCAGGATCTGTGCAGAGCAGTGAGGTCCCCCCTGAGCCTCCTTTTCTCCAGGCTGAGCCCCCCCAGCTCAGCTGCTCCTCCCAGGATTTGGTTTCCAGCCCTTTCCCATCTCCATTCCCTCCTCTGGACATGCTCCAGTGCTGTCCCTACTGTCCCAGCCACCCCACTGCCCTTCAGCCAAGCACTCCTTGGCCTTTAACCCCAAAGCCTGACCCCAAAAGGAGCCAGGCTCCATCTCTGGCTGGGTCTCTCCATAACCTATGGAGAAATCCCATGGTTTTAAGGTTTGTAAAGGTTTTTTAAGGCAGGATCCCCATGGATATGACAATAAACTCCTGTTTGCCAACAGAGTGAGTGCTCCTCTCCTCAGCCAAGGGAGGGAGACTGGAGGAGATCTCTGTGGGATCAGCTGAAAGGACACAAAATCCCAACACTGACCTAGGGAAAACCTCATCCCATTTTCCCACTTTAGTCCCTCTTGACCCCACTCCCTCTTGCACAGCACTGGTGTAAGTAATACCAAAGCTGTGTTTGCTGCTCAAATTGTTCTCCTCTGAACACGATTAAATTTTTGTCAGCTGGAAGTGCAGCATCTCTGCGTTTGCAGAGTAAATTGAGTCAATTAAACTCTTCAGTCAGCATTATGATTCCTTTTGTTTCTCACTGCATTTGTCACCGTGCTGGCAATTTCTCTTGGCTCTGTCACTGGCCTAAAAACTCAAATATCAAAGTGGGTTTTTTTGGGTTTCTTCTCCAGGAAAAAAAATGCAGAAAATAAGAAAAGACAAAAAGATGCCTTTCCACAGATATTCCCTGCATCTGGCTAGCTCCCCACGAGTTCCAGGAAATTGGTTGGCTGCCACTTCACACAGCTGGGAGCACTTTGGAGCAGCAGCAGCCGTGGTGCTGGTCCTGGTTGGAATGAGGAGGGCGAGGGATGGGATGGATGGAATAACAACTGTCTGGTGTTCCCTCAGGAGCACTGGGAATGAGCACTGCAGACTGGCTGGGGATGGGTAATTCTGCTCCCCAAGCCTCTGGAGCATCCAAGAAATTCCAAGGCATGGATAAAAGTGTCCTAACCAGCTGAGGATCACCCCATAAACACCACTCAGGGATCAGACAGGCTGGGAGGGAAGGGAGTTCCAGCCTTGATTGATCATCCAAGGAAAAAAAAAAGTTGGTAAGGGATATAAATCCCATTTTTTTTTAATATGGTTCGAGATTTCCATAGAGTTCTTGGAATGACAAGAGTTGTTCTTGTGGGGAATTCAGCTTTCAGATTAATCCCAGCAGAATCCATAGTCTCTGGGGATGACTGGTGTTCCCTCAGGAGCACTGGGAATGAGCACTGCAGACTGGCTGGGGATGGATAATTCTGCTCCCTAAGCCTTTGCGTCATCCAAGAAATTCCAAGGCATGGATAAAAGTGTCCTAACCAGCTGAGGATCACCCCATAAACACCACTCAGAACTGGGGGTGTCCAGGAACCAAACAAAATTGGGATGAGGTGTTGGAGTCTCTCCCAAAAAGTTCCAAATGTAAACATGGGATAAAGGCTGGGAGGGAAGGGAGTTCCAACCTTGATTGAGTATCCAGGAAAAAAAGGTTGGAAAGGATCTAAATCCCGTTTTTTTTTTGTATGGGTTGAGATCTCTGTAGAGTTCTTGGAATGACAGGAATTGTCCTTGTGGGGAAATTCAGCTTTCAGATTAATTCCAGCAGAATCCATAATCCCTGGGGATGACTGGTGTTCCCCCAGGAGCACTGGGAATGAGCACTGCAGACTGGCTGGGGATGGGTAATTCTGCTCCCTAAGCCTCTGGAGCATCCAAGAAATTCCAAGGCATGGATAAGAGGTGTCCTAACCAGCTGAGGATCACCCCATAAACACCACTCAGAACTGGGGGTGTCCAGGAACCAAACAAAATTGGGATGAGTCTCTCCCAGAGAGAAACAGGAAAGAGGGATGAAGACTGGGAGGGAAGGGAGTTCCAGCCTTGATTAGTCATCCAAGACAAAAAAAGGTGGGAAGGGATATAAATCCTTTTTTTTTTTTTTTTTTTTGTATGGGTTGAGATCTCTGTAGAGTTCTTAGAATGACAGGAATTGTCCTTGTGGGGAAATTCAGCTTTCAGATTAATTCCAGCAGAACCCATAATCCTTTGGAGTGTTTTGGAGTGGATTTCCTTAAAAGTGATTATTGGCTTGATTTTGTCAATGCTGATGATATTTGGGAAGATCTGATTGCAGAAGATCGCCTGCAGTGAAATAATTAGGAATTAATTCAGTTCTCTTAAGATTTTTGATTTAAAAAGGGAAAATTTTCACCAAGTAAGGAAATGAGGGATTGAAGCCATCTGGAGTGAGCAGTTCAAAGTTTGCTCAAGCCATGGATGCAAGGAAGGGATTGTAAGTAACAAGGGATGGTCCTTTTAGAGCAAATAAAGAAAATTAGGAATAATTAGGGAGCTGACATGGAATGAAATGGGAAGTTCCAGTTGGAGTTCAGAGGAAGCAACTGCAAAAATCCAAAGTAACAAAAATCTGGTTTGGATCTCACAAAGGAAATAAAAAGCAGCAAAAACGGTTTTCAGTTATAGAAATGAGAAGAGAACAAAGAAAGAAGAAGTGAGGAGACTTTGAGGGCAACCTAGGGATCAGACCTAAACAGTGACACAAACTCAGGGAATGCTTTCCCTCATTTTCCAGAGAGGATGCAAAAGTTGGGGGTAAAAGCAGGAGGATGGGTGGGAGTGGGATGGAGGTAAACTGGGAATGGCCACTCTGAGGTGGAAGCAGAGATCCAAAACTCCCTGCCTCAAACTGGGTGAACTGGGAACTCTCCATGCTCACCTCTGGAAGGATTTTAATGGGAATAGGGAGCTTAGTGCTCTCCTAGATCATCTGGAGAGGCAAAATCCACAGGGAAAAAGAACTTCAGCAAAGGATAATGCTGATATCCAGAGAAATGGGATTACAGAGCTACTGGGAGGTTTAGGTTGGAAACCACAGAACGTTTCCAGCCCTCTGACGCCTGAGGATGTGGCACAGATTCCCAGGAGGAGAAGGTTTCTCTGGGAATGTGACCAAGGCCTGGGAAGTTTAATTTAAGGAGGCTCAGGAGTGTTCCAGACTGCAAGGCAAGATGGATTCCATTCCCATCTGTATGGCAGATTATCTTTTCCCAAGTGGGCAGTTTGCCTTATCTCTCTCTGAGTGCTCACAATCACTCCTCCCTCGGGAGGGGACACCTGCTGATAACAGCCATTGAATGTCCCTGCACGGCTGATAAGAACTGCAGCATCCCACTGGGAGATGTGAGCCCAGAGGGAGGGGCCAAGCATTCCTACCTGGATATAATCTGGAGATTCTGGAACACCAGCACAGCTTCTGCACTGGATTCCCAGAGGAACAGCAGCTGCCTCTTCCACTGGATCTTCAGAGGCAGAGACTGCACCTTTCTCCAGGATCCCTGCTCCAGCAGAGCCACCCCTGACACTGCAGGAGGGCTGAGCCACAATTCCAATGGTTCTGCTGCCAGCACCCTGACCCACAGGGTGTCAGGCTGTGCTCTGACTCTGGCAGTGTTGGTTTGGTTTACTGCATTGTTTATTTTATCCTTTTATTTTTTTCCTTTCCATATTAAAGAACTGTTATTTCCTGCTCCCATATTTTTTGCCTGAGAGCCCCTTAATTTAAAATTTATAGCAATTTGGAGGCTGGCGGGGGGTGGGAGAGGGTTTACATTCTCCATTGCAGGGGAAGCTCCTGCCTTCCTTAGCAGGCACCTGGCTTTCCAAACCAAGACAAGGAGGGACCTTGTGGCTCTGCACAAGTCCCTGCCAGGAGGGGACATCAGGGTCAGGAGTCAGAAAAAGGGACAGGAGCAGAGGGAACGGCCTCAGGCTGGGCCAGGGCAGGCTCAGCTTGGACAGCAGCAGCAATTTGCCCATGGAAAGGGAGCTCAGGCCTTGGCAGGGGCTGCCCAGGGAGCTTTGCAGTGCCCAGCCCTGCAGGTGTCCCCTGCAGGTGGCACTGAGTGCTCTGGGCTGGGGACAAGGTGCCCATGGGGCACAGCTGGCACTCCATGGGCTGGCAGAGCTTTGCCAGCCTCAATAATTCTGGAATTCTATTTCTGGGCTGGGCTCTACCCCCATCAGTGCTGCCCTGGGTGAGGAGCTGGGCTGGAGACTCCCCAGCTGCTTTGGACCTTCACCAGCCAGAGCCCCCTTCCAAAATCTGGGGAGCCCTGGCTGCATCTGGAACTTCTGCCTCCTTAATCCACTTTTAATAGCCATGGAAATTAGCATGAAAGCCTAATAATCGTGTCTGGGATCAAGAGAGACAGACAGGTATTGTTTAAATCCACATTTTAGCAGCATTAGTAAGCAAGCACAAGGGAAAACCAGTTCTCTGTTGCAAGGCTGGAGGATTTTGGCAGGATTTTGGCAGGAGGAATAAATCCTGAAAGCTCTGCTTGTAATTAATCTCTATCTGCAGCTCAGAGCTCTGTCCAGGAGAATTCCCATTGCTTCAGCTGAAGATGCTTCAAAGTCCATCGCAGAGGACACACCAGTGAAAAGTTTTGCTGGTAAGGTCTTTAATTATGGCTTTGTTAAACATTTAATTTATAGATGAAAGAGCAGCTATTGTGAGCTGGGCTGTTAAAATCATCTGTGCTAAGCTGTTAAATAAGCTCCTGGCTTTTTGTTAATTCCCAAATATGTCAAGGAAGTAATTTAATATTGGGACGTGGAGTTTTTGTTCCTGTCTCCCTCCTTTAGTTAGAGTTAATTGGATGGGTGCTGCAGTGGAGCAGAAATGGTGCCAGGCATTTAAAATTCACTATTTCAGGGCAGGATTTCAGATTTAAATCCAGAGACATCACACAGAGACAGAGGCAACTTAAAAACAAGGAGGATCCTTGGCCCTTTGGATCTGCTGCAATTAATGGCAGCTTTGGAGATGGTTCCCAATAGATCCACAAGGGTTTTTGGGGACAAGCCCTGGGGAGAAGGATCTGGGGATCTCATGGGTGAAAAGCTGGACAGGAGCCACCAGTGAGTGCTGGGAGCCCTGAAATCCATCAAAATCCTGGGCTGCAGCCAGGGAGGGGAGAGCAGCAGGAAAGGGATTGGGATTGGGACTGGGATTGGGATTGGGATTGGGATTGTGCCCCTGAGCCCCCTCAGGTGATTTCCCACCTGCAGAGCTGCCCCAGGCCCTGGCCCCAGCCCAGGGAGGAGCTGGAGCTGCTGCAGAGAGCCCAGAGGAGGCTCCAGGATGGGCAGAGGGATGGAGCAGCTCTGCTGGGAGGAAAGGCTGGCACAGCTGGGATTGTTCACCTGCACAGGAGAAGCTTTGGGCTGAGCTCAGGGTGGCCTTGCAGGGCCTGGAGGAGCCCCAGGAAAGCTGGAGAGAGACAATTTCCAGGGGATGCAGGGACAGCACCCAGGGAATGGCTGCCAGTGCCAGAGGGCAGGGCTGGATGGGATCTTGGCAATGAGGAATTGTTCCCTGGCAGGGTGGGCAGGGCTGGCATGGAATTCCAGCCCTGGATCCCTGGCAGTGCCCGAGGCCAGGTTGGACACTGGGGCTGGAGCAGCCTGGGACAGTGGGAGGTGTCCCTGCCATGGCAGGGGTGGGATGGGATGATCCCTAAAATCCCTTCCATCCCAACCATTCCATGATTCCATGATTTACCAGGTGTATGGAGCCTCATGCTGCCAAAAACAACCCAACACCTCACATGTGGATCCCTGCAGGTTCCCAAAGAGGCCGTGCCCATGGCCAGGCTTGGTCATTAATTCATTTTAATTCAGCCAGGATTATAAATTGTGCTCATCAGGCAAGAAAGGAGAGACTCCAATTAAGTTCCTACCATGTTAAGCTAAAGCCAGAGCAAAGAGTGCAGAAATTACCTGTGGACAGTCTGCCCCAGCCATGGTTTGTAAACAGCTGACAAATGCACCTTCATTAATTCAGAACTTGCTCCCAGACTTTTTGGGAGCACAAAACTCTCACTATAAATTATTCACTGCAAATGATTCACCAGCTTCAGAAATTACCTAATCCCTGAGCTCTTTTTCCAAACAGTGGATGGATTTCTCTGAATTGATTTTACACCCAAAACCTTAATTCTTTCCCCTTTTTTTATCCTTTATTTGGTTTCTATTCCATTTTTCTTGCTTGTCACCTTGTCCTGACGAGAATTTTTTTCCCTTCCTGATTTATTTCCAGCCAGTGAAGTCGGTGTTCATTGTCATTTTGTGTTTGCTGGAGTGACTTTCTGGCTCCTGGGTGCCACACTTCCATCTCTGGTTCACCTCAACCCTCTTCATTTGCATTCTGAGCCCTCATGGTCTGGGCAGAAATTCTTTGTCACCCAGGGTGACCTTTCAGCCACTGTCACCACCAACTCACACCCTGGGAGCAAGGTTTCCCCTCAAATGCCACAAAACCACCCCTGGGGCATTTCCCATTCCCTCAGGGTGGGTAAAAAATGTCTTTTGGGATGGATTTGGTGGTTTTCAGGTGCTGTCAGTGGTTGTGAAGTGCTGCAGGATCCCTGTTTGGTGTGCACAGATGATTTATCCCTGATTTCTCAGCATCCATGGAGCCTTTCCCATCATAGATCCTGCTGAGATGTGGGGAGCAGGACAGGAGGTGGCTTCTGTCCCCTCTCTGCACTTCCTGAGAGTTGTGGGACCAGGAAAAGTGAAAGAAATATTTCTACTTTATTTATAAAGTATTAATTGAATTAATTAATTTAATATTTTCACTCTTTTATTAATTTACTATAATAAAAATATAAACTTAATATAGTATTAAAATTTTATATAATATAAAGTTAATTATCTAATAATATTAATTAATATTATCATTTATTTTATTAATATTATAAAATTAATTATTTTATTTTTTATTTAATAGAATGAAATAATATGTTATATAATGTATGTTTAATAATTAATAATTAATAGTGTAGTATACTATCATAAAATATATAATAATATACAGTGCATTTTTTATCTATTAGATAAAAATAATATATTGTTACAAAATAATAATCATAAAAGGGCTGTCATTAACAGCCCTGCTTTCCATAGAATCCCAGAATCTTCCAAGTTGGAAAAGACTCACCAGGATCATCAAAATCCAATGATGCAGGAGCACCACATAAAAACCTGGGCATGGTCCATAATCCTTGGAGATCTGAGTGGCAATTTTCTACCTGTGTCCCCTCATGGAAAACCTGTGGTTGAGGATATCTTAAAATGCTTTTTTAAAATTATTTAATTTTATTTTAAATGAAAAATCTTCTTCTATTCAGTTCATAAATGGAGAGAGAAGCATCTGACAAGTGAAATGTTGAAGTTGTTGAGTTCCTCTGGAATTATCAATAATCTGTAGGCCTGGAACAGAGAAATTCTGTTGTTCTGCAATTTCTACAGCCATGAAACACAAACTGCAGGCAGGAGAAGTGGGTGACAGTTTAGCTGTAACCACATCTTCTCTAAATTGGTGACACAAGCCAGGGGCCTAAAAATAAACATCCTTGTGGTTTGGCTCTCAGAGCCAGAGCGCAGCCAAGAGGTTTGGGGCATGTGAAGGACGAAAAAAATTAACCTGTTCTTCCAAAAATAGGAGTAAAAACCCTCATGGTTTGAGCTATTTGAGAAGAAATGTGACCATGAATGGGAAAAATTATTCAGTGAAACACTCAGAAATTCATGAGTTTGGGTTGGAAGGGATCTTAAAATGATCCCATTCCATGGCAGGGACACCTCCCACTGTCCCCAGTGTCCAGCCTGGCCTGGGCACTGCCAGGGGTCCAGGGACAGCTCTGGGTGAGCTCCTGGAAGCCAAAGCACCAAGCAGAGGTTGAAGAGCAGAGAAAAAAATTCCTCCAGAAGAGCTGTGAGGACCAAAGGGACTTTTTGGGCCTTCCTCAGGTGGCCAACGTTGAGCCCCACGAGTGAGTGCCTGAAGGGTTTTGCTCCCTCAGGCTTTGAGTCACCAGGACTTTTTCCACCAGGAAGAGTGGCCAGGCCTTGGGCTGAGCTGCCCAGGGAGGTTCGGGGTCACTGGAAGTGTCCCAGAGCAGTCTGGATGTGGTTTGAGCTCTGTGAGCAGAAATGTGACCATGAATAGGAAGAATCACCAGGGAAACACTCAGAAATTCATGGATTCACAGAATGGTTTGGCTTGGAAGGGACCTTAAAATGATCCCATTCCATGGGCAGGGACACCTCCCACTGTCCCCAGTGTCCAGCCTGGCCTTGGCACTGCCAGGGATCCAGGGACAGCTCTGGGTGAGCTCCTGGAAGCCAAAGCACCAAGCAGAGGTTGAAGAGCAGAGAAAAAAATTCCTCCAGAAGAGCTGTGAGGGACTTTTGGGCCTTCCTCAGGTGGGCACCGGCCTCAAACCACCACGAATTGCTCCCTGAAGGGTTTTGCTCCCTCAGGCTTTGAGTCACCAGGACTTTTTCCACCAGGAAGAGTGGCCAGGCCTTGGGCTGAGCTGCCCAGGGAGGTTTGGTGTCACTGGAATTGTCCCAGAGCAGTCTGGATGTGGCCTTGGGGACAGGGATTGGGGTGATGCTGGTGGCGCTGGATGGTCCTGGGGGGCTCATGCCACCTTGATGATTCTGTTTTGTTTTCTTGTGTCAGCAGCTGGCACTCAAACCATTTTCTGCCTGATTTAATGTGTTATTGAGGCAGGTGGGGAAAATCTGGGCTGTTTTCCCCTGAGGAATTTTGTGGTGTAGGGAATCAAACAACACAGAACCCAGCAGTAATTCCAATATAATTCACTTCTAAGAGTCACACCCTGAACTCTGTGGTGACACCGAACTCAGACAGGGGGATTCCTCAAAATGTAGGAAGTGGTTGAGAAAAATGTCAAAAAGAAAAAGGGAAATTCAATTCCTTAGAGTCAGCAGGAGGAATGAGACCAGCCCTGCACAACGCAGAAGAGGAGCTGCAGAAGGTGTGGGGCAGAATTGGAACAGGAGAAATGGACAAAAAATGGATCAACACACCTGGGATTAAATGGCAGAGTTAAGAGGTTTTTAAAGGTTATTAAAACCTTGCCAGAATGCACCAGAAAATGGGAATTTGTATCCAGTGGAGCTGAAAGAAGCAGCAGAAACAAACACAGGTAAGTTCTGAAGGTGGAAATGAGAGGAATGAGCTGAGGGGGTTGAAGAGAGCAAGCAAATCGAAGTCTTAAATAATAAATCCAACATAAAAATGTCTTTTTGTGTGTTCAAAAGGTGAATCCCAAGAATAAATCCTGGGTCTTGCTGTTTTGGGGGGTGTCAGTGTCTCAACTCAGGATAATAAAGACACCAAAGGGAAGATTTTTCTTCACCACTGAATTCAGGGTGAAATATCTGCCTCAGACACCAAAAATGACGATTTGCTTGAGTTTTTCCATGAAGGAAAGAGTGGCCCAAGGAAACGGAGGTGTTTCAGAAGTGGGTGAGCTGTTTTTCCACCTCCTGCTGTGAAAGTTACACCTAAACCCAAGAATTAATCAGCAAACCCTGAAAATCAAAAAAAAAATAGAACAAATTATTTCCATTCCTGGAATTGTCAGGTTAAAAAAGGGCTCTCAGCTTGAAAAATCCTTGAGCTCTTACACTGCTAAAAAGGCATTAATTAAATAAAAAAGTGTGAATTTGGAGGAGGAACTTCATCAGCTCCATATCCATCTGAGCACTCCCCAACTGCCAGGGTGGGAAGGAAGTTCCCATCCATGCAGATAATGCCAGAAATAACCACAGACAGGGCTTGGAGAACTTCCTATGAATTTCTGGCTGCTGTGAGATACAGGGCAGTGCCAACAGACCCTGCTGCTCTAATCCAGCCTTTAAAATGCCTTAAAGTGGGGGCTTATTCCTAAATAAAACTTCAGGTGTACAGTGAGGTCATTGGTGTCCCTGCAGTGCTGCTGCTCTCGCCCCAAAAAGCACAAATTTGGGGTAAATTACAAAGTGCTCTGGGGTCTGACTGAGACATCTCCACTGTTTGCTGAAAAACTCCATCTGCAGCTGCTGGAGGCCCCAGATGAGGTTTTAGAGCTGTTTCATGCCCATTTTTCGTTGTATTGGAAAATTTGCTGGATTTTCTCTTCACTGCTTGATGAAAATAAAACCTGACATGGTAAAAATTGCTGGATTTCTAAAATTCCATGTTTATCCACCACAGAAATCCTGTTTGCTGATCATTAACATGACCCAGCCCAGAAAGCCCAACCCACCCTGGGCTGCCCTGAGGGAGGTGATTCCCCCTTCTGCTCTGCTCTGCTCTCCACCTGCAGAGCTGCAGCAGGAGATGGACCTGGAGCTGCTGGGGAAATTCCAGAGGGCCATGGAGCTGATCAGAGAGAGGGATCAGCTGGGAAAACAGCCCGGAGAAGAGCAGGCTCTGCTCTTGGAGCGCCGTGCAGGGCCTGGAAGGAGCCCACAGGAAAGATGGAGACATTTCTCAAGGGCTGGGAGTGGCTGGACAAGGAATAATGGCTTTAAACGGAAAGAGGGAAGGTTTAGACTTGGTATTAGCAAGGGATTCTCCTGGGGCTGCCCCTGGATCCCTGGCAGTGCCCAAGGCCAGGCTGGACACTGGGGCTGGGAGCACCTGAGACAGTGGGAGGTGTCCCTGCCATGGCAGGGGTGGAAATAAATCATCTTTAAAGTTTTTAAAATAATCTTTAAGGTTTCTTCCAATCATCACTGAGCTCTTAATTCATTAATTCACCTTTCACAGTGGCCAGGCTTCATCAATCTGCTCCCCACTGAGAACTGTGGCAATAGAACACCCCCAAAGTCCCCTAGATAGAGACAGTATCCCAAATCCCATCCAAGAGATGAACAGCATCCCAAAAACCAGCAACTTGGAATTCAGCTCCCTATGGCACCTTTTAAAATCTGAATTCAACTTCCAGCCAAGCAATAGCAGCTAAACTCTGCAGGGTTTCTTTCAGCACTCAGGACTAAGCAGAGATGAAAGAAATCAGGGGAGATGGTGCTCTCATTATTCCAGACCCTGGGATTGCTGGGATCTGAAATGCAGGGAACTCTCAGAACTTTGGGCCTGGAAGCCAAAGCTTAGAATGAAACCCAGAGATTTGATCTGAGACCTTGGGAAAGGCTCCCAAACTGAGGGGCTGGAAGGGAGAATGGGGATTTGTGGGTTAAAGCAGAGACAGGTCAAGCTAAGGAAAGGAAAGTTTAGAGTTTAAGATATAAAAATAAAAGCAGTTCCAGAGGTAAACAAGGAGTTCAGAGTGCAGCACTGTAGGTTTGTGTGTCAGAACATGACTGGCTAAGAAATCTCACACTGTAACATGGGTCCCTAAAATGAAATATTTAAGGATTGGATAAAAAACATAAATATCCTTATTAGCAGTGTTTTATTGGTTAATAAATCCTTTAAAAATCTTGTAATTAAGGTTTTTGCGACCTTCTGAACCATGCTGTAACAATGGAGCTGAATTCACCCTCGTTGCCTATGTAGAAGATAAGAAAAATTAACCACATCAGCAAAAACAATTCAGAGGTCCCATCTTGCATTCCTCCCAAAAATCCCTACAAGTGAATTATCACAGGGATGAAGCACCCTCAAATTTGCATCTGAGTGACCTTCAGAACCCTTGGTTTGGCCCTGGAGTGCCACTTAGCCCTGTTACCACATGGAGAATTAAAGCTGGGTTTGTATTTCCCCCTCAGCCCCGTTACCACGTGAAGAATTAAAGCTGGGTTTGTATTTCCCCCTCAGCCCCGTTACCACATGGAGAATTAAAGCTGGGTTTGTATTTCCCCCTCAGCCCCGTTACCACGTGGAGAATTAAAGCTGGGTTTGTATTTCCCCCCTCAGCCCTGTTACCACGTGAAGAATTAAAGCTGGGTTTGTATTTCCCCCCTCAGCCCCGTTACCACGTGAAGAATTAAAGCTGGGTTTGTATTTCCCCCCTCAGCCCTGTTACCACGTGAAGAATTAAAGCTGTTTTTGGGTTTCCCCCCTTGGGAATCTCAGCTTCCCCCTGAGGTTTTCCCAGCTGATCCATTTAAACCCGGACAGCAATTCCCGAGCCACTGCCCTGCTCGAGGAAACGTTCGCACTGACATATTTGAAATACTTCTCTGAGTGTCTGCAGAGACTCACAGGAGCATTTTCAACGCTGCCTGGAAGGGAATTCCCGGCTGAGCTCCCGTTTTCCCACCTCCATTACCCCTCCAAGCGCATCCCTCCCCCGCGGGCGCATCCCCGCATCCTGACACCGAGCAGGACGCTCCGAACCGGCCTCTGCTCCCTCACCGAGCCATGTTTACCTAATTAAGAGCTCCTCGGCAGTCCCCAGGCAGTTAATTGTGCCATTAGCGGCAGTTTTGACGCGAGGAGCAGCTCGGGGCCGCGGGATGGGGATGCTCGGAGCATCTCCCGGGGGATGCGCGGCGCTCGCTGCAATAATTGGTCCCCGGAGGATGCTCAGCTGCCAGGGGGAATTGTTTGGCCTCGTGAATTAAAATTCCGAGCTGCCACGGCTCCTCTGTTGCGTGGTGAGTCCCGGCTGCCCTGAGGGTTGTCCCCTCTGTGGTTTGGTGACATTTCGCTGTCGGGAAGGAGTGAGCAGAGCCCCGGGCCAGGAGGGACATCCCTGCCCTGGGGACAGCAGGGGATTGTCCCTCTCGGCCTCACCCCTGTGCTGGGGACAGTTCTGGGTGTCTCGATGTGAGAAACACGTCAAGCTCTCCAAGAGTGTCCAAAGGAGGGACAGGAGGGTGGGGAAGGCTCTGGAGGGGCCACGGGAGGAGAGGACACCTGGAATGTCCAGCTGGAGCAGGGACTGAGGGCAGAGCTCCCTGGGGACCCTCTGAGCTCTGCTCTGGGACAGGGACAGCACCCAGGGAGCAGCTGGAGCTGGGCCTGGAGGGATTTAGGTTGGATTTCAGGGCAAGGTTCTTGCCCAGAGGGTGCTGGCACTGCCCAGGCTGCCCAGGGAATGGGCACGGCCCCGAGGCTGCCACAGCTCCAGGAGCCTTTGGCCAGCGCTGCCAGGGATGCCCAGGCTGGGCTTGCTGGGCTCTGGGCAGGGCAGGAGTTGAGTTTGGATCATCCTTGTGGATCCAGGTGGTCCCTAAAATCCACCCTAACCCTGTGCTCCTTCAGCTGGAGGCTGTTCCCCCTCCTCCTGACGCTGCAAAGAGCTCCCTGCTCACCATGGCAGATTTGGGGACATGGAAGTGGGAAGGGATGGACCAAAACACGCCTGGTTTGGGCCTGCCCCGTGGGTTTGGGTGATGCTGCTGCTGCTGTTGCAGGTCCTGGGTTGGTGTGGAGGAGAATTCCTCTGTTTGGGGGGTCAGAGTCTGAATTTCCTGGAGATCTGGCTGCCACAAAGGATCCTCTCCTTGGAGGCACAAGTGCAGCTTTTTTTCCTGCTTAAACACTCTTCAGTCAGGCAGCTGTGGGTACAAACCCCCTGCTCTTACAGACAGAAGAGGGAGGGAGGGAGAAAACAGTTCAGGCTCTTCAGAGAACAAAAATAAAAAATTGTTTCACCATAAAATTAATAGAGAAAAAGTTTTAGATCATGTGCATAGAAAATAATAGGAGAGCACAGCAGATTTTTAGTCCTTGGAATCAGGGACTATCCTGAGCTGGAAGGGACCCATGGGGATCACCCAAACCCAGCTCCAAAGGCTCCTGGAGCTGTGGCAGCCTCGGGGCCGTGCCCATTCGCTGGGCAGCCTGGGCAGTGCCAGCACCCTCTGGGCAAGAACCTTGCCCTAAAATCCAACCCAAATCCCTCCAGGCCCAGCTCCAGCTGCTCCCTGGGTGCTGTCCCTGTCCCAGAGCAGAGCTCAGAGCTGTCCCCAGGGAGCTCTGCCCTCAGTCCCTGCTCCAGCCGGACATTCCAGGTGCCCTCTCCTGCTGTGGCCCCTCCAGAGCCTTCTCCACCCTCCTGTCCCTCCTTTGGACACTTTTGGAGAGCTTGATGTGTTTCTCACATTGAGACACCCAGACTGTCCCCAGCACAGGGTGAGGCTGAGAGGGACAATCCCCTCTGTGCTGTCCCTGCTGTCCCCAGGACAGGGATGTCCCTCCTGGCCCCAGGGCTCTGCTCACTCACATCCAATTTGCCACCAGCCAGGACCCCCAGGAATTTATTTTTAAATTCCTTTTCCCCCTCCACTGCTCTCCAGTCCCATTTAGAACCCCACATTTTAATTTTAATCCCTGCCAGAGTCGTTATCTTTGCCAAAATAAATATTTTTTTTTCCCCATTTTGACCCAGCCCTGATTCTCTCCTGAGGCCCTGAGTTGGTCCTTTTGTGGTTTGAGATTTGGCCCAAAAGCAAAGATAAGAGCATTACATCTCCTACCCCAGGGAGGCACAAATGGGAGCATTTGAAAATTAAACCTTGGCCTGGATCCAAGGTTGTTCCAAGCCTCACCAGGGGAGAAGCAGATCCCAAGCAAATCCCTTCCCTGGGCATGATTTATAGGCCTGTTAAACCACAATGGGCTTTAATGATTATTTAGGAACATCAGGGAAGGAAAAAAATGAAGAAGGAAGAGTTTGGGCTCCCTTAAATCAATAGATCTATGAGGAGATAAATACAAGTTTAAAAGGGGGTGTTCATTTAGTGGCATTAATAGACCAAGAGTCTGATAATCCCTCTCATCCTGCACTTTGTGGACTTGTGGGATCACCCTATCTTCAAGACATTACATGGAAAATCATATAATTGATGACAACTAAATTATATTTAAAAAAACCCCAAACCCAACAGTTTTGCTTCTAAATGTATTATGTATATTAATGTATATTTTTGTATATTATGTATATTTTAATATCTATTATAGATATTACATATTAAATATATAATATATATTCTATAATATATTCTATAATATATTATATATAATATATACATGTATTGTCTATTATGTATTATAAAAAATAATGCATATTTTAAAATATACAACATAATAGAAAAAATAGAGAATATTTCTTATCTCTTCAGACATCAGCCAGAAGCCAGAAAAAAATTAGCAATTATTTCCCCCAAAAAAACCCCATAAACAGAGAAATTTAAGAATTATTCCAACTGCACAAACTGAAGTTGGGTTGTTTCCTTGGAGTTGAAACCAGAGGGGGAAAATCAGGCAATTTCAGCCTTTGAATCTGGTCAAAAGAATTGTAATTAGACATTAATTAAATATTTGAGGCTCTGCAGCAATGGCTCAGTGGTGTTTCCCAACTCCCAGAGAATGGATTGCTTCTTCTCCCAGGGTGAGGAAAAAATTCCCCATGGGAATGGCAACTGCAGCCCTCTGGGCAGGATGTGTTGAAAATCCTTGTTCTGTTGAAACACTGGGTTTGGAAATCTTGAAATCCCAAGGAAGAGATTAATTGGGGTGTGATTAATTAGGGAGAGCCTGCAGGAGCCTGAAGGAATCAGGAAAACTTCCCCAGGACCCCAAAAGCTTTGCTTCAGGCAGGGACAGACTGTGGGGAGCAATTGCTCTGGATTTTTGGGAGATTTTCCTTGCACAACACTGGGGTTGGGAAAAGGATGAAAAAGGAGAACTGCTGGGATTTTCGTGCCTGTTTTTCCAAGTTTTTTGTTTGCAGGGAGGAGGCAGCCCTGACTGTGGCTTCTCAGGCAATGGAGAGTGAAATTCTTCACCTGGCAGGACTGAAATCCAGAGCTCCTGATCCTGAAATCTCCTTTCTGCTGCTCAGGCTTTAGGAGAACACCTCTGTGTGAGAGGGACACAAAGTGGTTTTGGGGGGGGAACAGGAGGGAGAGCTGCAGGGTGGCGGGGAGAAGTGAGAGAGAAAAATAGAAAAAACACAAAAAGCCCTCAGGACCCACCCACCATTGCAATCCTGGTGCATCCCTTGATCCAGGAGGTCTTTTCCCACAAAAAGCTCCATCAGAGCTAGCACAATTCCTGCCACAAGATGTTTATACAAAACAGGTGCCCTTGAAATCCATGAGACACCTCTTCCATCTTCCCCTTTAAGCATTAAATTCATCTCTTTGTGCTCATCAAGGATTTTATCATGGCACCTCTCATTCTTAGAAATATTTCACTTTCTTTCCTGGCACCCACAGAAACCCAAAAGGAAGCTGACTAATTATTCCTGGGAAACAATGAGATTGCAGAGATCATGAAGTTTTTCATCTCATCTCTCATTTGTTATCACCTCACATCACAAATAGCAAAACCACCAACAGAACAAAAATTACTCATGGCCTTTTTTTATTAAATGGGAATCACCTCTAAGAACCAGCTGGAAAATCCCAGATAATGAGGGAGGTACAAGAGGAGATTTGGCACTTGCTCCTCAGCCAGTGTGATTCAGCAGAGCCCAAATTTTCCTGAGGAGCAGGAACATCTCAGTGGCCCCCTCTGGGTGCTGGGGTCACCTCGGAGCACCTTGCAGTGAGATGAGGTTTTAGAGCTGTTTCATGCCCATTTTTTGTTGTATTGGATAATTTGCTGGATTTTCTCTTAACTGCTTGATGAAAATAAAACCTGACATGGTAAAAATTGCTGGATTTCTAAAATTCCATGTTTATCCACCACAGAAATCCTGTTTGCTGATCATTAACATGACCCAGCCCAGAAAGCCCAACCCACCCTGGGCTGCCCTGAGGGAGGTGATTCCCCCTTCTGCTCTGCTCTGCTCTGCTCTCCACCTGCAGAGCTGCAGCAGGAGATGGACCTGGAGCTGCTGGGGAAATTCCAGAGGGCCATGGAGCTGATCAGAGAGAGGGATCAGCTGGGAAAACAGCCTGGAGAAGAGCAGGCTCTGCTCTTGGAGCGCCGTGCAGGGCCTGGAAGGAGCCCACAGGAAAGATGGAGACATTTCTCAAGGGCTGGGAGTGGCTGGACAAGGAATAATGGCTTTAAACGGAAAGAGGGAAGGTTTAGACTTGGTATTAGCAAGGGATTCTTCCTGGGGCTGCCCCTGGATCCCTGGCACAGGGTGCCCAGAGCAGCTGGGGCTGCCCCTGGATCCCTGGCAGTGCCCAAGGCCAGGCTGGACACTGGGGCTGGAGCAGCCTGGGACAGTGGGAAGTGTCCCTGCCATGGCAGGGGGTGGCAACAGATTATTTTTAAATTCCAACCCCAAACATTGCATGATTCCCAGGTTCTCTGTGTGTTCCATGTTTCTCCTCAGCAGAGGAGGCCCCTTCTCTTCCCCTCAGCAAGGTGGACACTTCACCTCAGGCAGGCCCTGGGGGAAGAAACAAAGTTTAAAACGGGGCTGTCCTGGCAGCCAGGGTGGGGGAAAGAGAAGGAATCACATTTTCAGGAATGAGGAAAGCTCCAAAATGCTCCCATGAGTCACCTCAGCTCCTCTGAGCTGTTCTTACTGGCACAGGGATCAGCTGCCTGCTCTGAAGGCTCGTTTTACACTCCAAGGCAGAGCCCAAAGCTCTCAGGGCCAACTTGTGTGGACTTGAACCTCTCAAGATCCCGCTGACATTCCAAGGAGTTGGCAGCTGCTGCTGCTTTCACTCATCATCCATGAAAAAAAAAAAAACAAACTCCTCTTAAAAATTCCACTGCAAACTGAGACCATGGACCAGACTCATCCCAACCCAGGCCTGCCCAGCCCCTCCTCACAGAATCATGGAATGGTTTGGGTTGGATGGGACCTTGGAGATCATCCAGATCCATGGCAGGGACACCTTCCACTGTCCCAGGCTGCTCCAGCCCCAGTGTCCAACCTGGCCTTGGGCACTGCCAGGGATCCAGGGGCAGCCCCAGCTGCTCTGGGAATTCCATCCCAGCCCCTGCCCACCCTCACAGGGAGAAAATTTTTCCCAATTATCTGATCTGAACCTGTAATGTTTCAGTGTGAAGCCATTCCCTGGGTGCTGTCCCTGCATGCCCTGGAAATTGTCTCTCTCCAGCTTTCCTGGGGCTCCTCCAGGCCCTGCAAGGCCACCCTGAGCTTAGCCCAAAGCTTCTCCTGTGCAGGTGAACAATCCCAGCTGTGCCAGCCTTTCCTCCCAGCAGAGCTGCTCCATCCCTCTGCCCATCCTGGAGCCTCCTCTGGGCTCTCTGCAGCAGCTCCAGCTCCTCCCTGGCCCAGGGCAGCTCTGCAGGTGGGAAATCACAGAATGAGGAATCAGGGAATGGTTTGGGTTGAAGAGACCTTAAATTCATCTCGTTCCACCTCTGCCCTTATTTTCTGCTTATGGGATTCCAACAGTCCCATGGCCACTCTGGCAGGGAGGTGACACCTGGTTTGTGTGGGATCAGAGAGAAAAGCAGGGGATGAAGAGGCTCCATGGATGAGAGCTGCAGGGAAAGCTGAGATTCAGGGCTCAGCTTTGCTGCTGCATTTCCACTGTCAGTGAGCAAAGAAACAACAACATTAAAAGCCCCCAAAGCCCCAAAGCTCAGCCTGATGTTCCCTCCAGAGCTTTTCTAAAATAAATGTTGAGCACCACAAAACCCACCCTGGCTGCAGCTCTCAGTTATTCACTTTCTTCTGTTTTCTCCCCTCTTTCTCACAGACTCAGATGCAACAAAGTTGCCCACAAAAAAACCCCAAAAAAACAAAAAAAAAGCCCCAAAACCCAAAACAGTGAAAAACAGGTTCTTGGAAGGCAACAAAGGAGGGCTGGGGGTAACAGGTGCAAGGTGGAGGAGGAGAAAATAAATATGTGACTCTGAGCCTGTTTTTCCTTCTTTTTCTTTTTACTAAAATACAATTCTTTAGCACTGAATGCTCAACTTAGCAGCATTAATATTTCTTCTTCATTATTTTGCAATCATTTCCTGCATTGTCCCCACAACATTCAAGCACACTCGTGGAGAGGTAAAAAAAACTTGGAGAAGTGTTCCTAAAGTGGGAACTGGGAGATGGGTGTGGAAGAGCATTTGACCTGGCTCTAGTAGGGACCAAAGTGGAAAGGGAGGCAGAAATTCCCTCCTGATGGACACCTGCGCATGAGGAAGCTGAGATATTAGAAAAAAAATAATTTCCTGTGAGGGCTGGGAGGCCCTGGAATAGAATTCCCAGAGCAGCTGGGACTGCCCCTGGATCCCTGGCAGTGCCCAAGGCCAGGCTGGACACTGGGGCTGGAGCAGCCTGGGACAGTGGGAGGTGTCCCTGCCATGGCAGGAGTGGGATGGGATAGGTTTAAGGTCCATTCCAACCCAAACCATTCAATTATTCCTTTTTTTTTTTTTTTTTTTTTTTTTTTTTGTTCCTGGGCTCTGTGCACCACAGGAGGACAGTGGACAATTCCACCAGATTTCCTCAAGTTTTCCTTCCCAGTGGAAAAAACAGAAAGATCAATGGTATCATTTAGGTTGTTCCTAACCAAAAATGAAACATTTGGGAAATAAGAATTGCCTTCCTGATCTCCATCTGAACTTCCAAGGGATAAAGGAACTGTGCTGAGGGAGGTCAGAGTTAAATCATCTCACTGGAATAAATCTGGCTGATAAAGTTGCCCGTAGGGAATATAAAAACTGTTAGAAGAGAGTTGTTCATCCTCTTCATAAAGTGAATATCAGAGAGCTGCACTTGGTCAGGCTTCTCCAACACATTCCCCTCTCAGGTCAGTGGGGAACAGAAATAAAGAACCAGGTGGTAAAACAGAGTGGGGTCAGTGTCTGACTGGGGAAGCAAACACATCCCACTGCTGCTCCAGGATTCACCTGGAATTACCAACCAGCTGTCAGTGAGAAACCCTGGAAAAGTTCCAGCCAGCTGCACCAACCTGTTCCTCTGCCCCACATTTCTTTCTGCAGCCCTTCCCACAAAGCCAGGGCTGCCCTGGTGTTTGTTTATCCAGCTCCATTCCCATGAAAGGAGGGTCAGCTCCCTGCCCAGCTTTAGCAGGGCAATGCTGAACTCCAGAGACGGCAGCATCCCTAAGGAAAGAAATCCATGGATTTCAAACAGTGAGGGTATTTTGAACCACACCTCCCACTGTCCCAGGCTGCTCCCAGCCCCAGTGTCCAACCTGGCCTTGGGCACTGCCAGGGATCCAGGGGAATCCCCAACCTCCCAGGGAGGAATTCCTGCCCCAAATCCCATCTAGCCCTGTCCTCTGTGAGTTTGTAGCCATTCCTGCTATCCCGTCACTCCACTTCTGGACAAGATTCCTTCTCCAGGTTCTCTGTCATCCCTCCATCCATCCATCCATCCATCCATCCATCCATCCATCCATCCATCCATCCATCCATCCATCCATCCATCCATCCATCCCTGTCCATCCATCATCCATCCATCCATCCATCATCCATCCATCCATCCATCCATCCATCCATCCATCCATCCATCCATCCATCCATCCATCCATCCATCCCTGTCCATCCATCCATCCTTTATCCATCAATCCATCATCCATCCATCCATCCATCCATCATCCATCTGCATTGTCCAGCACAGCTTCCATATTATATATTGAGATCAATTTAAATTTAACTTAAAGTTAACTTAAATTTAATTTTAAATTTAAATTTTTAAATTTCTCCACTCACCTCATTCCAATCCCAGCTTTTGAGGAAGGTTTGGGTTTAATTCAGATCTCCTACCACGAGGACTTTTTCTTCAAAGCCTCTGAGGATGTATTTTTGTTCTCTCCCATTTCCAGTTCTCATTAATAGCTCTTGACTTACAAAGCATCTTTCATCCTTTTAAAAACCTTCTGGCAGCAGGACACAAAAACTGAGGGAAGGGCCCAGGAGAGGGAGGAAATATTTATTATTTGGGATTTGGGATATGAAACATTGATGGTTTAGGATGGGTAAAGACAACCTGAATCCCTCAGGTTATCTCAAAATTGTAGTTGCCCAAACTTTGATTCCAAACTGATGGATTGGATTATTTAAGGAGTATTTTGCAGCTTTTTATTCCTGCAGGATTTTTAGGGATCATTCCTTCTGGTTTGGTAGAGAAGAACAAAGAAGGAAAGGAGAAGGGAAAGGAGAAGGAAAGGAGAAGGAAAAAGGAAGGAAAAAGGAAGGAGAAAAGAGAAAAGAAAAAGGGAAAAGAAAGAGAGAAAACCCCAAAGCTGGCATTTCTAGGAGCAGAAGAACAAAGAGAGCAATGTTTTATTGAACTTCACAAACCGATCCATTTCCAGTTAAAAAAAAGCTTTTTAGAGGCCCAAATCTCTTTAACAAGAGTTAAAGAAATCCCTTACGAGCAGTGATGAGATGTAAGAAGATGCTGTGAGTTTAAATAGGTGGAAACTGCCCTCTTTTATTGCTCGGGCAAACCTTGTATTCCAACTTGCAATATCATCCTGTCCTAATAAAATCCACATGGGACCTGCAGCTGGAAGATTTAGGGCAGAGCTTTGAAGGCTATGAAAAGCTTCCCGTTATTCTTTTGGATATTTACACTGAGCACAACGGGCCTTGTGTTCTCTGGGAGCTGTGGAGCTGGAAATGCAGCCCAGGGAGAGGCTGGAGAGGTTTGTCCTGGAGCTGGGAGGGAGCTCTGAGCTGCCCAAGAGGGTTTGGGCAAGGACACAGCACCAGGGGAGGTGTGGAGTGGGATGGGGGCATTTAGTGGGGTGAATTCATGAGCCTGAGTCAGGAGGGGACACTTTGCAGAATCCCAGGATCACCAAGGTGGGAAGGAACCTCCAGGACCATCCAGTGCCATCACCCCAATCCCTGTCCCCAAGGCCACATCCAGACTGCTCTGGGACAATTCCAGGGACTCCAAACCTCCCTGGGCAGCTCAGCCCAAGGCCTGACCACTCTGCCAGGGAAATTTTCTTTGCCAATCTCCAACCTGAGCCTGCCCTGGTGCCATTTGAGGCCATTTCCTCTCCTCCTTTCCCTGCCCCTCCTGTTAGGGACTTGTGCAGAGCAGTGAGGTCCACCCTGAGCCTCCTTTTCTCCTGAGTGGCTCCATCCATGTTCCCATCATTTAAAGCCTCAAACAGGTCCTAGGAAAAGCTGAAGAGAATTATCTGGGACCAGATGTGCCATTTTAAGGCCTATTTTTGATCAGCTGGGCAGTTAAAGCAGGTGTGAGTGCTCACTTTTAGGGGAAACCTAAAAGGCACCTGTTGCTCCCACTGCGGTGCCCCAAAACCCAACAGGTTCCCTCCTTTCCATCAGTCCCACATCCCAAAAACATCTGCTCCAGCTGTTGAGAGAAAAAACTGCCCTGCCTGCTCTGGGGGATGTTTGCAGACATCCCAAACGTTCCCAAAATGTTTTCCTGCTGCTGGAGCCGCGGATCCCCGTGCTGAGTGTCGGTCACACCATCTGATTGCTGTGGTTGGAGATTCTGTGCTCTGTGGCTAAAGCAGGCCAGGCTCTGTAGCTGTGGATTCTGTGGTTTAACTCCCTTTATCTTTGCTCTATCTTGGTTGGCACTAATTGGTGTTTTGGCACTTGCTGCCTTCCTGCTTTTCCACCCACCCCAAACAGCTCAGGGGGGTTTGAGTTGGATATTGGGGGAAGATCCCTCACAGAAAGGGCTGGCAAATGTTGGGCCAGGCTGCCCAGGGAAGGCCTTGACTCATTATCTCTGGAAGGATTGGTGGAAATGGCACTTCCAGTGGTGGGGGAATGGTGGGACTCATGGTCTTGGAGGGTTTGTCCAACTAAATAATGAAATTATAGAGTGGCCTGGATTGAGAGGGACCTTAAAATCATCCAGTTCAACCCTGAGGTGCAGAAGCAGCGGCTCCACAAAGCCCATCCCAGGCCAGGCATATTCCTGATATTTAATTTGGGAATATCTGGTGAAGGAAACGGAGGTGAAATCTCTCTTCTGTCGAGATTAAAGACCCAGTGATAGCCCCAAGCTTGTACAGACAGACTGAGGTGATCAAATACTCTTGTGCCTTTTAAAAATAAAATAAAAAAAAGCTTTAAAACTAGTTGCTCACAGGCCAGTCAATAGCTTTATTTCTCTTTCCAGCTGGGAAAAGCACAGCTCTGAACTGGAAAGTCATCCCCACACAGCATTTAAAAGCTCATTATGCTGAAATCTCTGGTATTTATGCAGCGTGAAGCTCCTGATGTTGGTTAAAACACCCCACCATGCCCTTTGGCTCCTAAAGGACTTTTCCTGCCCTGAGGAAATTTCCTGCCCTGTTTTCCCAGAGAGGAGCCTCTCACATCATCCTCAGCAAGCCAGGGGTGCCTGTTCAGAGCTGCCAGCTGCCCTGAGCTCCTCTCCTCACCGGCATACCTGCCAGGACTCAGCCTTTCCAAAGCCTCTCCCAAATCCTCACCTGGATTCCCATGGCTCCAGTGCAGGTGCTCGGGTTGGTGCTGAGGGGTTGAAAATTGGGTTGGTTTGTGAGGGCTGCATAATCCAAGGAAAACTCTGATCCCAGGGCAGAGCTGAGAGTTGGATCAGATCCATCCCCAGCATCAGGGTGGGATTTATGGAATATTTGGGGGGTATTGTATTTGTGGAGTGCCTCAATGAAGGGAGGAATGATGAATCTGACTCCATGTTCTCTGAAGGCTAATTTATTATTTTATGATACTATATTATATTAAAGAATGATATACTAAACTATACTAAAGAATACAGAAAGGACACAGACAGAAGGCTAAAAAGATAATAATGAAAACTCCTGACTCTCTCCAGAGTCCTGACACAGCTTGGCCCTGATTGGCCAAAGAGTGAAAACAACTCCCAGCAGAATCCAATGGAACAATCACCTGTGGGTGAACAATCTCCAAACACATTCCACATGTGAGCACAACACAGGAGAAGCAAATGAGATCAGAATTGTTTTCCTTTTTCTCTGAGGCTTCTCAGCTTCCCAGGAGAAAACTCCTGGGTGAAGGGATTTTTCAGGGAATGTGAATGTGACACCCGTGGCTCCAGTGCAGGTGCTCAGGATGGTGCTGAGGGGTTGAAAACTGGGTTGGTTTGTGAGGGCTGCATAATCCAAGGAAAACTCTGATCCCAGGGCAGAGCTGAGAGCTGGATCAGATCCATCCCCAGCACCAGGGTGGGATTTATGGAATATCTGGGGGGTGTGTGGCTGCATTGCAAAAGAGAATCATGGAATGGGTCAGGTGAGAAGGTTAAAGATCATTCAGGTGATTGATCCCATGGGCAGGGATATCTTCCACTGTCCCAGATTGCTCCAAGCCCTGTCCAAGGTGGCCTTGGACACTTCCAGGGCCGGAGCAGCCATAAGAAAGGAGCTGGAGACTCAGTGCCAGGGTTATTGAAGAACTGTGGAAAACACAACTCCTGGTATGAAAGCTGACACCATTTTCTCAATTTCCTGTCAGGCTGCAGTGCCTGAAGTGTCAGAGGATCTTTGGCACACCAAAACCAAGTTGGATCTTTGCCATGTTAAAAATCCCAGGATCACCAAGGTGGGAAGAGCCCTTCAGGACGATTCAGTGCCACCCAAGCCCCACCAGCATCACCCCAAACCCTGTCCCCAAGGGCCACATCCAGCTCTAAAGCTCACCTGAACTTCACCTCATCCCTGACCTTTGGCTGGGAAGGACCATCCTGGAGACTCCTCACAGCCCTCAAGGTGCTGAGTCTGGCAGCAGAGGAATTGTGAGTTGGAGCAGCCTCAATATTTATGGGGTGGGTGTGCAGGAGCCTTTGGCTTTGATTGCATGGAATCACCAGGGTGGGAAGAGCCCCCAGGATCACCCAGTGCCACCCCAGCCCCACCAGCATCACCCCAATCCCTGTCCCCAAGGCCACATCCAGACTGCTCTGGGACAATTCCAGGGACTCCAAACCTCCCTGGGCAGCTCAGCCCAAGGCCTGACCACTCTGCCAGGGAAATTTTCTGTCCCAATCTCCAACCTGAGCCTGCCCTGGTGCCATCTGAGGCCATTTCCTCTCATTTTTTCCCTGCCCCTCCTGTCAGGAGCTGTGCAGAGCACTGAGGTCCCCCCTGATCCCCCTTTTCTCCAGGCTGAGCCCCCCCAGTTCAGCTGCTCCCCCCAGGATGTATCTTCCAGCTCCTTGCCTGTCCCCTTTATTTACTCCCTTAGACTTTGTTTTATTTTGGAGTTTGAATGCTCTGTGAAGCCAAAAGTCCTGAAACGGAGAGGTTTTTAAAAGTGCCTGAAAGATGTGGAGGTAAAACTCTAAAATAGACAGAGCTTTTTAGAGCTGGCTTAGAACCAGTGAGATTCTGTTCCTGATTTCACCACTGAATTTAAATAATGAAGAGGAACCCCCACGCAGGGTTTGGACCCGCTGAACCACAGCCAGTTTTGAAGGAAAAAAAAAATTACTAAGATGTAACTTTGCTTATTATGGTCGAAAAACTGTAAATCTGGAAAAGAGCCTGGCCAGGTTTGCAGAGAGCTCAGCACAGCAAATCCTCGATTTTGCTGCCACACAAACACCAAAGCACCAAAGCAAGGGGTGGCAGAACCTCTGTGCTCTTTTTGTAGACCCCAGGGGTGGGAAAAGAGAAAGGTGAGAAGAAAGAGCTTTGTTTTCACTCTGGTTCTGTTTGTGCCTGGCGAACGAATCAAGGGTTTGAAATAAACCCCCCCTGATCTGGATGTGATCTCCTCATTCTTTAACAAGCTGCAACCTCGGTTTGCATTTTGATTTTTTGATTTTGCAGTTTCACCAGGACAGGAAGAGCCAGAGCGCACTTAATTAATGTAAACGCAAATTTGCATTTAAAAAAGGCGATTTTGCAAGCAATTTCAGCTGCAGGAGTGGATGGAGTGCAACACTTGCTGTCTGAGCCACCGTTCTGTGCCACATCAAAGCCTTCACCTCAGCACTGAAGTTCTCTCCTGACATCTCAGCTCAGCAATTGCCCTTTGTTGTTGCTCTTCAGCAGCCAAACAATGGCCCCGTTGTGTTTTTGCAGGAGATAGGATAATGAGCTCAACTGCTGGCTGTGAAAAGTGAATTTTCTAGGCCTAATTGTGGTAAAAGAGACGAAGTTATTTAAGGTTTTTGCTGCCTCAGTGCCAAAATTGGCTTCCCAGCTTTTGCCACGGGGCTCCAGCTTGGAAAAACTTCTGAGCAGGTTTAGCTTTAACATCAGGAGTCATCAGTGCCATTGGGAAGGGCTGGCTCAGTGTCACAGGCACCATCACACAGAGCCTTGCTCGAACCATAAAATCACAGAATCTCGGAGGGATTTTGCTTAAAAGTCACCTTAAAGATCATCCAGATCCAGACCCAACCCCTTTGTCATATTTTCGGAAACATCCCTTCAGCAGGATTTCAGCTCCTGGGAAGATGAGGAGCCTCAGAGAAAAACCAATATTATCTCATTTGCTTCTCCCTGTTTTGCTGCTTTGGAATGTGGCTGGAGATTGTTGATCCAACTGGTCATTGTTTGATTGGTTTCATGTGAATTGTTTTTAATTAATGACCAATCACAGCCAGCTGTGCTGGACTCTGAGGAGTCACTCATGAGTTTTTCATGATCATTCTTGTTAAGCCTTCCGTCTGTATCCTTCTCTTGCTTTAGCATAGTTTTAGTATCATATAATATGATATAATATGATATGGTATGATATGATATAATATAATATGATATGATATAATATAATATAATAATGATATATTGATAATAATGATATATATATAATATAATAATGATATATATGATATAATAATGATATATATAATATAATAATGATATATTATATTATATTATATTATATTATATTATATTATATTATATTATATTATATTATATTATATTAAGAACATGGAGTCAGATTCTCAATTCTTTCACCTCCTCCTGGGGACCCCTCACAAACTCAGCCCCCTGCCATGGGTAGGGACCCCTTCCACTGTCCCAGGCTGCTCCAAGACCAACTCCAAATCTCAGTAGTTCCCCACACAGGCAATTTTTAGAGTTCTACCTCCAGCATTATTCCTCTTTCACCACAGAAATGATGTTTTTCCAAGCTGCACCTCTCAACCCTTGGATCATTTATCCACGGTTCAGGCCATCACCGGCAGCTCCTAGGAATGATTTCACTCCATGACGGATGTCAGGGATCCTCAGTGGGACACTGCCAGCCCCAGCCAGGCAAGGGAGCTTCCAGTGGCCCCCAGGAGGTCCCAAAACCTCTGGAATGTTGGATCCCACCCACCCATGGATGCAGCCACGGCCCTGCCTGTACCTCCCCTGCAGCCTTTGCAGGGCTCCTGAGCCCTGGGATGTCTCCTGGGCCCATTCCAGGTGTGATCCCAGCCCTGTTCCCAGCTTCTCTTGGATGTCACACCCTCAGCTGGGTTCTTGCTCTTGGTCTCCATCTACTTCCAGCTCCTTCCCCTGCCCTCAGCTGCCTCCTCCATCCTGATCAAGGCCCCCCCAGGCTTCCAGGAAATCCAGGAGCAAACAGAACGCACCACTGGTGCCTCTGGATCTTCCACAATGAAAAGAAAAATCAACAAATCCTTGCAAGCAGCACCTGGTGGCCGAGCACAAACGGGGGCACAGCTCTGGGGACATCTCCCGGGGGTTCTTGGACCTTTCCTGCAGCTCCCGCCTGCCTCACCCCCACTCCCCAGAGATTCCAGGCCATGTGAGAGGGGCCCTGGTGCTGAATTACTGAAAAACTTCCTTTAAATCCCTCGGGAGGTTCCTGGAAGTGGCACCAGGCTGCAGCAGCTGGTGGCTCCTCGGGCCAACAACAAGTGGCAGAGCCCTGCAGAATTTGGAATTCTCACCTCATCTGTCCCTGCAGCTCTGAAAGAAGAGGTGACAGCCAGGATGGTGCAAGGCCTCACTTTTGTCCCACTTCTCAAGTGGTCACTGCTGCATTCAAAAGGAAAAACACAGAGAAAAAGCTCCTTTGCCAGCAAAATGTTTCTGAAAAATGAGGCAGAAGTGCAAAGCCAGATAGACTGGATTCATTTTAGAGAGTTAAAAATTTAACTTATAAGTTAATTTATAACTGTTAAGAAGTAGAGATCACAGTCCAGAAAAAGGAGATTTGTCCTTAATGAATTTACTGAAAATATTCAGGAGTTGAGTTAATTCAATATATGGAAAAATTCAATATACCCTTAAAAAAAATACAGAAAAATTCAATATACGCTTCAAAAAAATCCCAATTTAGGACAACACTGAAATTCAAAATTATGTGGGCATGGATTAAACAGACACAAATGATTTTCCTCTTCTGCTTCTGCACTATCCATGAAAATCTTAGATGGGATATTGGGCAGGAATTGTTCCCTGGAAGTTGGGCAGGGGCTGGGATGGAATTTCATCCCTGGATCCCTGGCAGTGCCCTGGGATGGTTTAAGGTGTCCTTGGAGGATTGGATGATCCCTAAAACCCCTTCCAACCCAAATCATTCCTGATTCTGTGAACTTTACTATGGATAAAACAACCCAAACACTTGTGAGCAGTCCCCATTCTCTCTGTGGCTCTGTTTTCAAAGCACAATAAATTTATTTAGGCCGAGCAAACACTGCCCCAATTTCCCACGTGTTGTTTTCCTCCCACAGGAAATCTCCCCGTCACCTCCACAAACACAAAACCAGAAAACCTCAGCGTTATTTTAACGAGCTCCTGGGAAAATGTGGAATAAAGCTGAGGCCAGGTGGAGCAAAGGAAAGTGCTGAGGTTGGATGCTGGGCTGAGAGCCCAAAGCAAACCCAGCTGTTCCCCTCGTGAGCTGTGACTCAGAGCAGGGACACCGAGGACAGCACGTCCAGAAGGGCCCTGGGATGGGTGAAATGCTGGATAATGTCCTTAAATATATCCTTAATAATGAAATATATCTTTAATAATGAAATATATCCTTAATTATGTCCTTAAAGCACAGCATTGCCATGGAATCTACTGGGATTGAGGACGACACCTCCAGAAAGGCTCTTGGACACAGGAAATGCTGAATAATGTCCTTAAATAAATCCTTAATATTGTCCTTAAAGCACAGCATTGCCATGGAATCCATTGGGATTGAGGACAACACCTCCAGAAAGGTTCTTAGGCGCGTGAAATGTTGAATAATTTCAACATTTCATCCTTAAATATATCCTTAATAATGTCCTTAAAACATTCCCATGGAATCCATTGGGATTGAGGACAGCACCTCCAGAAGGGCTCTTGGACAGATAAAATGCTGAATGTCCTTAAAGCAGAACGTTCCCGTGGAATCCATTTGGACTGAGCATATCATGTCCAGAAGAACTCTTGAACACACAAAATGCTGAATAATGTCCTTAAAGCAGAGCATTGCCATGGAATCCATTGGGATTCCCCCAAGGATGTGAGCAGCTGCTCCTCCAAAGGGCCTGGAAAAGAGCCAGGGTAGGTTCCAGGTGGGTGTTCTCAGATTTATCCTTCTGCAATTAACAGCATTTGGGTGGATTGGGTTGTTGATCCAACCCCAAGGAGTCCCTGAGTGTGGAGGCTCAGGTTGGAGACTGGGACAGAAAATTTCCCTGGCAGAGTGGTCAGGCCTTGGGCTGAGCTGCCCAGGGAGGTTTGGAGTCCCTGGAATTGTCCCAGAGCAGTCTGGATGTGGCCTTGGGGACAGGGATTGGGGTGATGCTGGTGGGGCTGGGGTGGCACTGGGTGATCCTGAAGGGTTTTCCCAGCCTTGATCCTGGGATTCTGAGAAGATCCAACCTTCAGGGCAGGTTGGATCAGTCACAGCTCTCTGATGCTCAGCCTGGAGCAAAGGAGGCTCAGGGGGGACCTCAGTGCTCTGCACAGCTCCTGACAGGAGGGGCAGGGAAAGGAGGAGAGGAAATGGCCTCAAATGGCACCAGGGCAGGCTCAGGTTTTTTAAAACACTTCCTGTGGAACTGAACAAAAAAATCATCACCCAGATTCCTTTGGTGGATCTTTTCCTGTCTGTCCCCTGGATCTCTGTGAGATGGGAACATTTGAGAGTCTCTGTTCAGGTTTCTGCAGAGCTCTGGGACATTTTTGTCCCTCTCAGAGTGGTCAGGCCTTGGGCTGAGCTGCCCAGGGAGGTTTGGAGTCCCTGGAACTGTCCCAGAGCAGTCTGGATGTGGCCCTGGGGACAGGGATTGGGGTGATGCTGGTGGGGCTGGGTGATCCTGGAGGGCTCTTCCCACCGTTGATAATTCCCACACCAATTTTTCAGGGAGACACAATTCCTCCTTATGTTTGTTATAAACCCTCACGATCATTAATCAGCGCCCCCCCGCCCCTTCCAGAGTTTTTACAAGGAATAATCCCACATTTCCCTTCCCCTGCCCTCCAGAGAAGCACATTGCTCCAAATCCCACGCCCAGGCCCCCACAAACAAACCCACAAAGAAATTTCTGGGTTTCCCACAGAGATTTCTTCTTGTGCAAGTGCCCAAAGCATTGGATAGGTTTGGAAAACAGCAATGATAAGGAATTCCAACAGGAAAAATGTACAAAAGATCCAGAGAAAGTTAAGAATTCATTTGATTTGATATTTACCCATTTTAAAATCTCTTAAATCACTTTTCTGTTTCACTCAAACCACAGGGAGAATAGGTGGGAAGAGATAGAAATTAAAACCAAAATAAATAAAATAACACAGGAGATTCCCAAAGCAGTTGCCAGTTGTGATTCCCAGATTTTTGTAGTATTTTTTACCTTTGGATCATAAATAAAATGAAATCATTCAACACTTCTGGGGACAAGTGGAGGAGCAAGGAAGTGAATTTTCCTTGGAGAAGCAGCTCCATCACTCTGCTGCTTTTTGGGCCAGAGAGAGGAACAGGCAGGAATTCCTCACCCCAATCCCACACCCAGACCCTTGGGAGAAGCAGGAGGGATAAATATCCTGACCCAGACCCCTGAGTGGTTTTTAGGGAAGGATTCCGTGGGATGCCAGAGACCCAGAGCATTTCTGCCAGCTCCAGGGTTTGGAGCTGGGACTGCAACTCCAGAGGGGGAAAATGCCATGGAACCAGGCAGCTCCCTAGTGGCTGCAGGGATGTGGAGGTTGGAGGATTTGCCAAGCCAAGCTCAGCACTAAGCTGAGCTCAAGTTTTCGCCCAGATCTGCTTTTTTTTTTTTGGTGTTTTCACCCAGCTGAAATTGCTGGGCTCCTTCCACCCCCTTCTGCTCAAGCCCCAGCCCTGCAGAGGCTCCTTCCAAGGGGCTCCAGAGCTCCAGCATTTCTGGAGGAGAAGGAGGAGAAAGCTCTGGAAGGGCTGGAATGTGCTGCCTGCCACCTTCCTGGAGCCAAACTGCAGAAATCTGCAGGACAAAACCGGTGGTACCACCTGGACCTCAGCATGGGGGAGATGAGAACCCCCTTTTGTTTCTTTTTTTAAAATTTATTCTTTGTTAATTAAGATTAACTTTTAAATTCTTTTATTCTTTTTTAACTCTTTCATTTTTTAAATTATTTTTCTTTTAAAATTAAATTTATTCTTTTTTATTAAGCATTTTTTAAATCCCTTAACGTTAGGAACTACTCCTCAAATAAAACAATTTAGAAACGATGAGCAAGAGCTTTAAACAATTTATTTGCACTTTTTTTTTTTTTTTTTAATGTGCCTTCAGTAGATCTCCCTTAATTCCTTTAATTTTCCTGCTTGAGGAATTTGTGCTGCTGGGGATGCATCAGCACAGGAGGAAAACCTGGGAGACTCCCCTCCAATTCCCTGCCTTGTGTCAGGCTTTTAAGGTTCCTTCTCCACTTTCATCCCTGATATTTTGGATATACACAGGTTTGTTTGGGTCTTAAAAACCAAAATGAAAACACCCAAAGAGTTTGAATCCAAAACACACCAGGCAAAGTTTTGGTGTTGTCTCCACACTGGCGCTCCAGGGTTTTGAAGGATTCCCAGAATTCTCCCAAATTTGAAGGAGAATCTGTGACTCCTGCAGGGATTGATTTCTCACAGGGATTTTTGATTTGTGCTCTTTTTTTTTTTTTTTTTTGAGCACATCCTCATTCCCATTCCTTAATTCCCACCAGAGAAAATGACCCCGTGGGGATTTTAAAGTGCACCCAAATTTCTGTGGGACTGCTCCTCAACTTCCATCCTCATGGAATGTGGGACACAAAACTTTTCCTACCTCTTCCACCAATTCCCAGTGGATTTTTTTCCCCTTTTTTTTTTTTTTTTTTGCATCCAGCAGCCAGAGAAAAAGGAATGGGCTGATGAGCTTCATTAATTGGCTGGAAAAAATCAAAGTGCAAACTGATTTTTGGGCATTGAAGCCAGCCAGGTTTAGTAAGACTATAACAAATATGTGTTATGTTAGAAAGAGGAGACTCCCAGGCGCCAGGAGTGAAACATTATCCTCCTCAGACAAAGTCCCAGACAAAGATCTTTATCTGGGAATGATATATGGGATATAGTTTGGAGATGACTCCACATAATACCTTTATTAGTGTTGAAGTTGAACAACTTAAAAGGGAAAGAAGGGGGGAAAAAAATCATATTTCTCCTTTGTTGCTCACCCAAATAAGGGCAGGAGGCTTCCGATGGGGCTGGGTTTGGAAAGAAAAACAGAATTAGGTTCAAATAGCACCAATATTTGTGGTGTTGAGGGGGGATGGATGAAGCAACTGGAGGATGGAGGAGCCAAAACTTGCTCTGGGTTGCTGCTGATGCAACTGCTCTGGATGCAGCACAATCCGTGTGTCCCTGCATTTGTCACAGAGGGAATCGGGACGGGCCAAGATGAGAAATTCAGATTAAACTGGGGATACTTTACCATTCTTAATCAGAATTCCTCCAGGTAAAGCTGATGGGGATTGATTTTCAGGAAGCTCACTGTGCTCTGAAATCAGGGAGAAAAACCAGTTTTAAAGCAAGATACCAAGCTGGGAAATTCCTTGGAGTTTTCCAGTTTTGTAGGAGCAATGACCTGAGAATGGGCAAACTTCCAGGGGAATATTCACTTTAAAACTTAGAAATTTTTTTTTCACCAAAAAAACCTTGGAATGAGTTGCACAGAGAGGTGGTAGAGTCACCATCTCTGGGAATATTCAGGAAAAATCTGGATGTGGCCCTTGGGGACCTGGTTTTGGGGTGCTGATGGTGGGACAGGATGATCCTGAAGGTCCCCTCCAATCCTTAGGATTTGGGATTCTCAAGCTCCAGCACTTCAGTTCCTCTTTTTGAAGTGGGGGGTTCAGAACTGAGGTGTGGCCTCACCAGTGCTGAGACCTCATGGAGACCTTGGAGACTTCAAAGCCCTTGTTGGCCTGGTCAATATGCTGTAAAATAAAAAAAAAGAGCCCTAAAAGACATGGAAAAGTATGGGAAAGGTTCCCTCAGCTTTAGGATCAGATTTAGGCTTCTCTGGACTGATGGAACAGAGGGAGGAAAACCTCCTCAGGTGGCCTGGCCAGAGCAAACCTCTGCTGGCAGAGCCCCAAAGGGGCAAGCCCAGGCAGGGCTCTCCCAGGTGCTCCTCCAAGCTGGTTTTGGGGTGGGAATCCTCAGATATTTTCAGTGGGAAAGCAGGAAAGGGCCCTGCTGGTTGGCCGGTAGAGTTCTAAATAATAAAAAATTTATTAACGAACTCTAACCCGCGAAAAACCACTCCATTCAACCTAAAACTATAAAAAGAAAAACCACCCCATTCAACCTAAAACTATAAAAAAACCCTTGCAAAACTATTTAATAATGCTAAAATTACCAATATATAATTAATGAAAAGTATATAATATCACAAAATCAAAAATCAAAAATTTAAAATGTTAAAATATAATAAAAAATAAAATAAATTTAAATGATAAAATTTAAAATTTTAAAATATACCATATTTTTAAAATATTGTAAATATTTAAAAATATTTAAAATATTTTAAATATATTTTAAATATTTTAAATATATTTTAAATATTACAATATAAATATTTTAAATATAATAACATATTTTCATTAAATATTTTAAGTATATTTTTAAATATAATTTTAAAATTTAAAAAATATATAATAAAATACATAAAACCAAAAAAAAATTTTTAAACCCATAACTAATCCGTCTTCTTTACCTTCTTCTTCCTTCTTCATACATTTAAGTAATATTTTATAATTAAACAAAAAAAATCCACATTACACACTTCAAAGAATTAATTATTAAATTAAAAGTAAAAATAATTTAAATATAATTTCTTAATAGAATAATTTAACCTTAAAAAGCCTTATTTTAAAAAATTAACCATTTTATACCTTATTAATACAATACTAGAAAACTCACTACTTATAAAACTATAATATAAATTAAAAATAAATTTATATGGAAATCTAAACAGACTAGATTAGTACCTTCAATCAATTAATACCTTCAAATACCTTCAATCCCAACCTCAAAATAAAAAACCAAAAACAAACCCAAAAAGAAATGCAAACAAAAAAAACCCAAACGAAACCAAACCAAAAAAAAAAAACCAAAACAAACCAACCAAACACAAAAATTAAAATTTTAAAAAAATTTAAAAACCCCCCAAAAATTAAAAAACCCCAACAAATAAAGAAAAAGCCCCCCCCCAACAAAACATAACAAAACAAAAAGAAAACAAAACAAAAAAAACCCCCAAAAAATGGAAAAAAAAACCAACAAAAAAGGCCAAAACCCCCAACAGTTGGGGACCCCTTTTAGGGGTGGGTGGTGCAGATAAATTCAGCAGGTGTGGCTCTAAAAGCTGCTTTTTTGAACCTCCCAGCCCTTAAAGCCCACGTGGATTTTGTCCCTTGGGACACCTGGGGCCAGGGGCAGGGCTGGGGATGGGAGCAGAGCTCCTGTCCCTGCTGGCCCTGGGGTTTGGGATCAATCCCTGCAGCCCTGCCCTCCTGCACAGGGACACGAAAGGGACATTTAACCCCACATTTCATGGGTCAAGGAGCCCAGTGTGGGATGGAGCAAATCGATCTTAGAGAATCAATTTCAGCCTCCAGTGGTGCCTTGTGCAGGCTGAGCTGGAGCAGAGGCTGGGCAGAGCTACAGAATAAAGCAGGGATTGATTCAAAGCATCTCCTCCATGGATGCACCTTGGGCAGCACCAGAGCCCAGCCAGGGCTGCACCCAAGATGAACCAAAATGGCCCCAAAATGCACAGCCGGGCACGGGGTCTGTCCCTGGGATCAGTTCTGCTCCATTTGCATCTTGCAGTTCATTGTCCCATTGCAGCTTTAGCCCCTGCAGTCCCACCCTGCTTGTTTTTCTCTCTCCAGCCCACGGGGTTTGTGCTCTGGGGCTGAGATTTGGATCATTTGTCCTTGGTGCCCAGCTGGAGCAGGAATTGTTTTGTCTCCCTGCTCTGTGCACAGAGCTCACCATCCCAGAATATGAACCCAGACCCACACACTAAAGCAGCACAGAACCTGAAAAATAGAAAAAACTAAAACCTGAGGCATCACCAGCCTTTGCAGGCACTGGGAACGGAAGTGTGATCCCAAAAATTCCTCATCCCCTGGTTTTCTGCAGGAAATCCCAAATTTTCACTGTGCAGTTGGGAAAAGTGTTTGTGTTTGAGAAGTGGGAACAGCTCAGCTGTGAGGGCAGCAGGGGTGGCAGCTGAAGGTCTGTCTAACTCACCCCTTTTCCCCAGTGCCATAATTTTTCAAAAATGGGGATAAAAACCAGCTCTGGCCGTATATGATGAAGCCCTAAAAGAGAAGCAAAGAAACCCCAAGAAGAAATTTGTGCAAGGAGTAAAATCTGACCTGAAAAATTCCTCAGGCCCATCAACAGCTGAGAATGTCCCAGAGCATCCCAGCTGAAGTGCAGGAGGTGACAACATCGCTGGGAAGCTTCCTGTCCCTTTTTCCTGGGAATTTCACCTTGGAAATTTTCAAGGAATGTGGCAAAGACTCTTCCCTAAAATGTGGTGCTGCTGAACAATTCCCTGGTGTCCACAATCTCCCAGTTAAACCAGGCCTGGATTCACACTGGGATGAGCAGCAGAACAAGAGTGGTCTCTAATGTTCAAGTGACAAACTGATTTCCTGGAGAAATTCCCTTTTTCTCCTGGGAAATGAAGGGCTGGGGGGCCTGGTGGGCCTTTGGGTGCATAAATTTTAAATTTACAGTGATGGAAGCAAAAAAAAAGAGGCTGGAAAATGGATGAATTTCTTTGCTTGCCAGGCCATGAGAAAAAGCCTTGGATCACTCTCCTGATAATCTTGGATCTTGCTGGAGTTTTTAAATTCTAGTTCCACATAATTGAGCAGGAAGAGGGGTGGTGTGGAAGCTCTGCTCACTCAGGATTGCCCCTCACCACCTGCAAAGCACCAAACATAAGGAATTCCCTTCCTTGGATAATTGTATTGTATTGTATTGTAATTGTATTGTATTGTATTCCTTGCCTTTGTATTGCTGGAGAACAGCTTTTGTTTTCTAGGAATCAGCGATTCCATGGATCTGTTCCACTCTCTGTCCCAAACTCAGACCAGAAATGAAGGAAAATGTGTGGAAATGAGGGAAAATCTCTCTGTGCTCACTGCCAGCTGATTCATTTGGAGCACAAACTTCCCAGGAAGTGGCAGGGACAGCTGTGCCCAGAGCTTGGCTCAGTGCTCTGCCAGATTCCACAAATCTCAGGGCAAAAATCCCCGGCACAGCTGCTCAGAGATGCTGCCACTGCTGGTTACTCACCTCCCCTCCTGTCAGGAAACTCAGCTTTTCCTGGGATGCCACTGCAAGGAGCAGGGACATGAGAACCTGGGCACGATCTCTGCCTGGCAGGGGCACAACAAAACCACTGCCAGGGAAATGAGCAAAGAGCAGGGGCAGAGAAAAGAGGCCCTGCAATAAAATCTGATCTCTCTCTACAACTTCCTCCCTCTGCACAGCTCCTGAAAGGGGCCTGGGCTCAGCTGGCCCTGGGCTCTTTCTCCAGCAGCACTGACACACCCAGAGCACACAGCTTCGAGCTGCACCAAGGGAAATCCAGGTTGGAGAGCAGGGAAAAGGTTTTTCCAGCAAGGGTGAGAAAGTTCTGGAATGGCTGCCCGGGGAGGTGGTGGAGTCCCCATGCCTGGGTGTGTTTAACAAAGCCTGGATGTGGCACTGGGTGCCAGGGTTCAGTTGAGGGGTTGGGGCTGGGCTGGACTTGATGGCCTTGAAAGTCTCTTCCAACTTGGTCATTCTGGGAATTCTGGGAATTCTGTGGATCTCAATATTCCACAACTTTGGGTGATCAAGTGATGCCAGACCTAGCAGCTCTCAGCCCCTGAGCTGACAAAGCTCTCAGGATTCCTGGAATACCTGTGGAATGCTTTTGGAGTCGAGTCCTGACACGTTGTCCCCGTGGTTTGGTTGGAACAGCTCAGCAAGAGGAAAGGGTTTGGTGGAAGGCAGAGCTTGTGCTGGGGGATGGAGGGGACAGGGACAGGGAGCACCTGTCCCACGGGCCTGGCAGCTGTCCCAGAGCAAAGTCACCACTGGATTTGTGCATCCTGGGAAGGATTTTGGACTCAGGAAATCCAGAGAGAGGCCAGAAATGAAGTGAGGGCAGGGATTCTGGTCCTGCAGGAGAGGCCTGGAGGGGCTGGAGCATGTCCAGGGCAGGGAACGGAGCTGGGCAGGGGCTGCAGAATCCCTGAGGGAGCTGGGCAGGGGCTGGGGCTGGAGCAAAGGAGGCTCAGGGGGCCCTTGTGGCTCTGCACAAGTCCCTGCCAGGAGGGCACAGCCGGGGGGGTCGGGCTCTGCTCCCAGGGAACAGGGACAGGAGCAGAGGGAACGGCCTCAGGCTGGGCCAGGGCAGGCTCAGCTTGGACAGCAGCAGCAATTTGCCCATGGAAAGGGAGCTCAGGCCTTGGCAGGGGCTGCCCAGGGAGCTTTGCAGTGCCCAGCCCTGCAGGTGTCCCCTGCAGGTGGCACTGAGTGCTCTGGGCTGGGGACAAGGTGCCCGTGGGGCACAGCTGGCGCTCTGTGACCTTGGAAATCTTTGCCAGCCCCAGGGATTTGGGGATTGTGGATTCCGGGATTCTGGGATTATTTTTCCCCTATCCTTTCCACATCTGCTGTTGGAGTTGTTTCTGCCTTGTGATAAATCTTTGCTCCTCATTCCTGCTCCAATCTCATCTTGTTCCAACAAATAGAACCCAGCCACCACCTCCCTCTTTTCTCAGACATAAAAATATCAAATTAATTTGGGGGGATTCCCAAAACTTCATGGCCGAGGGGTCAGCTGGCTAGAACTTGAAATTTTGAGGGAATTTTGAAGATCCTTCAGATTTCACCTCCAGGTGGATTTGGTCTCCTGAAGCTGCAGCAAGGAAGAAAGGAGCTGAGCTGAGATGGTTCCGTGCCACAAGAGATGGGTAAAACATCAGCAGAGGGTGATCAGGCACAGGATTGCTCTAATCCTTGCCAAAATTTCCAAAGGATTCAGGGCAAAGAGGAATTTGTAATGTTCCAAAGGAAAAAAAAAAATATATAATTAATATATTTAATATAGTTAATATAATTATTATAATTAATATACTTAATTAGTATATAATTATATGCAATAATTAATAGATAATAAATATAACATAATAAATACAATATAATAAATATAATAAATAGACTATACTATAATATATTTTCTATTAATAATATATAATTAATATGATTATATTTTATAATTAAATATAAGAAATTGAAGAAGAAATTTTATGACTCAGTGGATATTTCAAGCAATTATTAAGAAGAAAACTCATGCTACTTGTGGGCAGCTGGATTTTTTTCGGTGGAAGAGCCCAGCAGATGCTCTGCCCTGAAGTTCTCACAATTTACTTCTGCTTCATCAATTTTTTGTCCAATTTGGGAAGATTTCCCAGAATGCAGAAGCACTGCTGCTGCTGGAGATGTGCTGTGGCTGAGCTGCTTTTCAAGTCAAATTAAGGAACTTCAGGTTTTATTTTTGTCTCATGAGGGCATTACAGAGAAGAAAGTGCTGTGGAAGTCCTCACAGGGCCACCAGGCTGTGAAATTCAGGAGAAAACCCTGGGGAGTTTGAGAAGCTCAGCCTTAAATCACAACTTCCCATTAATGCCCGTGAGAAAAGGAACCAGAGCTGGGCACCAGCTCGTGCCATCCAACCTTCAACGTCACCAGGATCTGCTGTGGGCACGGAAAAACCACCAGGGACTTCTGTGAGGAGCTTGGACTCAGCAGAAGGATGAACAGAAGCCAATGACACAAAATAGGAAATAAGTGGAAGGCGTTTGTTTGATGGTTTTGGTCTCAAGGTAAAACCAATCCAAGAACAATTTTTATTTCAATGAAATCACTTTCCCATGATTAATTTGCTGTTGAGATGTTCAAATAAAGAATAGAGGTCTGGACACCTGTAATGAAATGAGAACTTTCTAGAGCCCTTTCCTCTTCCATTTTTCCCCTCATAGAAGGATGGAAAAAGATTTTTATTCTTAGAAATCCCAGAATGGCAGGGGTTGGGAAGGACCTTAAAGATGGCCCAGTTCCAACCCCCTGCCCTGGGCATTCTCACCTCTGTCCTCTTTCTTTTCCTCTAGAAATCCTGGATTGGGTTCTTCTCCTGAACTTCTCCCTCTTCTTCATATTTTTAATCCTTCTGAATTTTTGATGCCTTTTCCTCTCGGTTCTTTCCATTTGCTGCTCTGATTTTTCCCCTTATTGAGGGAATTTGAATTTGAAGGATTACAGGGATCTCTTGCTTTCCATAATATCCTGTTTCATTCCAGCCTGCTCCTATGAGATTAGGTTCCTCTCCTGAACTTCTCCCTCTTCTTCATGTTTTCAACCCTTCTGGATTTTTGATGCTTTTTCTCCTCAGTTCCTTCTATTTGCTGCTCTGAGTTTTTCCCCCTCTTTGAAGGAATTTGAATGATTGAATTCAAAGGATCACAGGCATCTCTTGTTTTCCATAATATCCTATTCCAGCCTGCTCCTTTGGGATTGGGTTCCTCTCCTGAACTTCTCCATCTTCTTCACATTTTTACCCTTCTGGATTTTTGATGCTTTTTCTCCTCAGTTCTTTTTTTTTTCTCCTCAGTTATTTTTTCTTTTCCATTTGCTGCTCTGATTTTTCCCCTCATTGAGGGAATTTGAATTTGAAGGATTGAATTAGAAGGATTACAGGAATCTCTTGTTTTCCATAATATCCTGTTTCATTCCAGCCTGCTCCTATGGGATTGGGTTCTCCTCCTGAACTTCTCCATCTTCTTCATATTTTTACCCTTCTGGATTTTTGATGCTTTTTCTCCTCAGTTCTTTCCATTTTCTGCTCTGATTTTTTCCCTCATTGAAGGAATTTGAATTTGAAGGATTGAATTTGAAGGATTACAGGGATCTCTTGCTTTAATATCCTGTTTCATTCCAGCCTGCTCCTATGAGATTAGGTTCCTCTCCTGAACTTCTCCCTCTTCTTCCTATTTTTAACCCTTCTGGATTTTTGATGCTTTTTCTCCTCAGTTCTTTCCATTTTCTGCTCTGATTTTTCCCCCTCTTTGAAGGAATTTGAATTTGAAGGATTGAATTAGAAGAATTACAGGGATCTCTTGTTTTCCATAATATTCTGTTTCCTTCCAGCCTATTCCCATTGGAACCAACACCCAGCATCCCACCCTCTCCTGGGAGAGCTGGAATGGCTCTGGAATATTTCCTGCTTGCCAAATTCTGGGAGTTTTGAGTCCAAAGCTGCTCTGTTTCCATCAGAATCAAGTGCAGGCTCCAGCTGGAATCAGAACCATCTGTTCCTCCCAAATTATGGATTTCCACAGGAAAATAATCTCCATAACTCCTCCAAAAAAAGGCCCCTGGAAATGCTGACTCAGCACCACGGGAAGGAGGGAAGGGGATCCTGAAGGATCCAGGGACACAGACAGAGGAAATTTGGTTGTGTTTAACAAGAAAATGCAATTAGGAAACGTTTCCCAGTGTCTGACAGAGTTCCTGAGTGAAAGTCCTGCAGCACTGAGGTCAATAATCAGCCTCCCATTGACTCCAGGTGTTTGGAGGTTCCCTGAAAAGTGCTGGCTTTGCTGTGGAAATGGGGGATGCCATCCTCTGGGGACTCTGTGAGGACATCCCAGTGATGGCACTAGGACACTCCACTTTCCTCATGTGTTTTATTATGGAAATGCCCAAAATAACCTGATAAAAGTTTTTTTGTGGGGGGGGTAAAATTAATAAAATTAGTAATGAAAAAACCTAATATTTCTTTTACATTGAAAATTCATCTTATCTTTATAAATACTCAGAAAACTCAGAGCATTTAGAACTTGATTTTCTTTTCTTTTCTTTTTTTTTTTTTTTTTTTGATACTCTCTCTGGCTGAAGTGAATCACAACTGGGAAGATGTCTCCTTGTCCTGAGGATTGTCCAGGGGCTGGAAAACACATCCTGGGAGGAGCAGCTGAGGGATTTGGGGTGGTTTGGGGGAGAAAAGGAGGCTCAGGGGGGACCTCAGTGCTCTGCACAGCTCCTGACAGGAGGGGCAGGGAAAGGAGGAGAGGAAATGGCCTCAAATGGCACCAGGGCAGGCTCAGGTTGGAGACTGGCAAAGAAAATTTCCCTGGCAGAGTGGTCAGGCCTTGGGCTGAGCTGCCCAGGGAGGTTTGGAGTCACTGAATTGTCCCAGAGCAGTCTGGATGTGGCCTTGGGGACAGGGATTGGGGTGATGCTGGTGGGGCTGGGTGGTCCTGGAGGGCTCTTCCCACCTGGATTCTGTGTTCTCCAGGGAAGTGTTGGTGGCTGCCAGCCCTGGAGAGCTCCCACAGCACCAACCTGGGGGTCCCTGAGGCTGAGCCCCCCCACATCCCATGGGACAATTTGGACTTTGTGAACTTTCTGGTTTTGGCCTGTAACTCCCATCTGTGGTTTTGAAGCTGTTCCCCCATTTGCAAAGGAAAGGAAGGAACCCTGCTCCATGAATTACTGACCCAGGACTGGGACAGGCACTATATTTAATTCCTTATTAAATCCCTTTTTCCTTTTTTGGGGATCTCTCTTTTCTAGCACTGCCCTCATGTTGACTTTTCCCCTTGCCATCCGTAATTCCACTGGATTTCTGTCCCTCCTTCCCACTGGCCTTTTTTTCCCTCTCTGGGTATTTTTCTTCTTTTTTTCTCTCTTTTTTTCCTTCTCACTGGGTTTCTCCAGCAGAAATCCAACCATATAAACATTCCCACTTCTCTGTGCCACTGCACTTCCAGCGAGGCAGGAGAAGCTTGGTTCCCTCTGCTCCCCCTGTGTGGTGGTTCTGCATGGGAGGTGTTGGAACCTTGGCTGCTGGGAATTCCAGACTTTCTGTGCTGCCAGGCACTGACCCCCAAGAGAACACTGCATTGACCTGAGGGCCTGGAGAAGCTTCCAAAATTCAAGAATAAAACTGAGATTAAAGGTGTGGAGTTTGGATAGAAGTGTGTGATATCACAGGGTGGGAAACTCAGAGTTTAAGGGTTTAGAATACAGGAATAGAGAGAAAGCAAGATGGAGGGTTTGGGATGGAGGCTGCTCCTTCTTCTTCACCTCCTTCTCCATGGGTTTGGGTGGTTTTGTGTCATTGGATAAAAAAGTCCCCATTGCGGGCATGGGTGGTTGGGTATTGGGTTAAAAGTGAAAATAATTGAGGTGTCATTTCTGAATTGGACAGTTGATCCTTCAAAGGCCTTGGAGAGAGAGACAGGGCTCCATTTTTAGTTTGTTGGAGTGAAGTGCTGCAGAACTCAGGGTTTGTGAGACTGTGACAGAGATAAGAACTGATAAACATCTGAGTGCCAACAAGAAATACCCTCTCACACATTTAATCCCAACCTTAACACAAAGCAGTCCAGACTCCACAGTTCAGCACTCATGGAAGTGAAGCACAGAGAAAGCTGATGCACCTCTGTGAACACCTGTGTAAAAAATGAGAAATCCTGGGAAATCCGGAACTGGTGAACCTAAACCACTGCACCCCAAAATCACAGAATACCCTGAATTTGAAGGGATCCACAAGGATGATCCAAATCCCAGCCCTGCCCTGCCCAGAGCCCAGCAAGCCCAGCCTGGGCATCCCTGGCAGCGCTGGCCAAAGGCTCCTGGAGCTGTGGCAGCCTCGGGGCCGTGCCCATTCCCTGGGCAGCCTGGGCAGTGCCAGCACCCTCTGGGCAAGAACCTTGCCCTGAAATCCAACCCAAATTCCCTTTGGAACCTCCCTGCAGGGACACACTCCCCACGGACAATGGACAGGACATGTTTCCATCCCATGGGATAACAGGGAAAGCAGGGGGGCGCCTCGGGGGTGCACAGGATGATTTTTGCACCTCAGGGTGCCAAGGGTGGCTGGGAGAGGGGACCTGGGACACCAGGGAGCCAAACCTTGACCCTGCCACGGCACTCACAGCATTCCCAGCTGCAGCTCCAGTGGGAAAGCAGCAGGATCTCTGCTGGCACCATGGCAGGGGCGCTGTGCCCAGCACAGTTTCCCAGGAAAGCTGAGGTGTGGCAGCTCCAGCACCTTGGAGCAGGGTCAGGCTCCTCCAGCAGTGACAACATCTGCACGTGGCAAAATCCTGCATCTCCCCGTGGTGCCTGCTGCTCTCCAGATTCCCAGATTCCCATTTTTGGCACCTCGGGAGGAGCTTGGTGCATGTTTGGTGCCACAGCCAGAGCTGCCACCTGTGAGGAGTTTTGTGTCACAAATGTCCCCAACACGAGGGAAAAGGAGGAGGAGGAGTTTAGTTTTGTGTTGTGGAGAGAACAGGCAAAGGGGGTGGAGAAAAAGAATTCTGTTCCAGCCCTCATTTTTTAAGCTTTTTAATCCCTTCCTTCATTCCCAAACTTTTCTCATCCTCTTAAAATGATTTTATCTGCCCAGAAGTTGAAGTGCTGAGGTCTCTGTGTGATCCCAAAGACATTTTCCGTGGGAAAAGCCTGCAGGTGACCCCAGCAGGTGAGGGACACCCAAACCCTTCCCCTCCCAACCTGCAGAAACTGAACCTTCACTGAATTGTGAAAGTTTCCTTCTGGAAAGGCTGGGAATATCTGCCAGGCTGGCAGAGCTGGGAGTGTTCAGCTGGAGAAGGGAAGGATCTCAGGAGCTGTGCTTAAAGGGGTTCTAAAAAGAAGGAAAAATGACTTTTTTTTTTTTATGGGTGAAGAGTGGCAGGATGAGGGAGAATGGTTTTGAACTGAAAGAGGGCAGGGTTAGGTGGGATTTTGGGAAAGAATTGTTCCATGGGAGGCTGGGGAGGGGCTGGAACAGAAAAGCTGTGGCTGCCCTGGAAATGTCCAAGGTCAGGTGGGAGCAGCCTGGGACAGTGCAAGGTGTCCCTGCCCATGGCAGGGGTGGCACTGGATGTTCTTTGAGGTCCCTCCCAGCCCAAACCATCCCATAATTCCACAATTTCTGTGTTGGACAAAGCCCTTTTTCGTCCCAAAGTTCATTTCCATTGAGCAACCCCTGGCTGATAATGGCACAGATCCCAAAAGTGACCTGGAGATGAAAATTCATCCCCAGATCCCCCAAACTACTTTCTCCAAATAAACAAATTCACTCAGAACTTCCAAAAAAAAAAAATTAATAATTTTGTCAATTTTAGGTCGCCCACCACTGTTTCCCACATTCCTGCTCCTCTCTCAGGAATTTTAACCCTCAGCCCCTCAGTTTTTAGGCACGGGGAGTCCAGAGAGGCTTCAATGATTTCATTTTCTGGAGGTTAAAAAGGTTCTTGTAAATGACTGCTCCAAATAACTGGAAAGCCAGTTAAAACAACTGGATAACAGATGGCGAAGGAAAGTGCTTTCCTGTAAAGTGTTGCAGAGGAGAAGCTCATTTACAAGAAGCAATTACACAAACATCCCCAAGCATCCAAGATCCCATAAAAGGCTTGCTGAGGTGCAAGCACATTTTCAAGGGAGGGTTTTTGTGCTGGAGCAAAAATCAGATTTTTCTTTAAATTTTCCCCTTTTTTTTTTTTTTTAAAGTTTTTTAATCCCTTCCTTCATTCCTAAATATTTCTTATCCTGCACAAGCAGTGAAACTGCCCAGAGATGCATTTTTTCCAACAATTTTTTGACTAATAAAAAAGATGTATTTCCTTTTAATTCTTCATTCCTTTAATTCCTCTTTCCTCTGGGGTTAAGGATCACTTCAAGACCAAGCAAGACAATTCCTGTCTTGTGGACAATAAATACTTTTAACAAATTGAACCATGGGAGTAACAACTCATTTTTCTTCAGCATCATGACAGGAAACAGAAGCTGCCTCGTGCTGACATTTAGGAAACTGAACTTAGATCTGGCTTTACCTTTTCAAGCCCTTTTCATCCCCCATCTAATCCATTTTGTATGGATAATGGGAACATGACTTTCTCACAGGACCTTGACACGGTGATGAGTTACTAAAACCAAAAGCCTTTGGAGGTGTGCAGACCAAAGCCCTGGGAGAAAATCATCCCTCAGGTTGGAAAGGATGGACACTGAGCAGCTCCTGCTCCTCTGGAGGAGTTTAAAGCCCAGAGGTTTTGGTGGGATTTTGTAGGAAAGGCTGAGCAAAGCAAGCTCTGCTCCCAGAATTTCATCTTCATTAGGTACCTGACACATCAAAGGCACAATTTCCCCGCTGCTTCACAGGCAGCTGATGTGATCCTAATCACACATCAGGATGGAACATCCATCATTTCCTCACAGAGGGGAGGGAGGGTGGAATGGCCTCATCTTAATTAAAGGGTCTTCCCTAAGCCACCAGCCCTGCACATCCCTGGTGTTGGTTTTGTGCCTCAGCATCACCACTCGGCCTCCTCATTAAATCTCCAGTTCATTGAGAGCCAAGCACTTCATCCAGGGAAGGGCAGGATAAAAGAAAAACAACGGGGTAAAGATGTGGGCCATGAAAACATTGAGTGCTTGTGGAGGATTATTCTCAAAAATGGGAGAAAGTTGTGGCTCACAGGGAGTTCAGCAGCGCCTTCAGGGGGTGCTGAGGGTGATATCAGAGCTGGGGACGTGTTTGGGGTGATGATGATGATGGTGCTGGGCTGATGGTGGGACTGGATGGCCATGAAGGGCCCTTCCAGCTGTGGTGGTTCCATGGTTCTGTGAGGATTTTCTGTCTCAGACACCCCCGTTCCAGGCTGTCTGTGCTGCAGGGGTTTGGTGGTGGCTGGGGTTGAAGTCCTGGTTTCAAACTGGGCTCACTGGGCAGCAGAGAGGGGGAAATGCTCTGGGTAATGACAGGGACAGTGACTCCCACCTTTCCATGGCATAAGGGACAAGTGGGCACCTCCACGGAATTCTTCTCATGGAGATCTCCAGCTCAGCCCCCAGGGGTGCATTCCAGAGCTGTGGAATCACCAAGGACCATCAGAAGCACCCTCACATTCCCAAACCTCCCCTGCTTTGCTCCCTGGGCTGAAAGGAAGGGCTGGAGGCCTCAAAGCAGCACCTGCAAATCCAAGTGGGCAGAATCACAGGATCTTGGAATCACCAATGTGGGAAGAGCCCTCCAGGATCACCCAGTGCCACCCCAGCCCCACCAGCATCACCCCAATCCCTGTCCCCAAGGCCACATCCAGACTGCTCTGGGACAATTCCAGGGACTCCAAACCTCCCTGGGCAGCTCAGCCCAAGGCCTGACCACTCTGAGAGGGACAAAAATGTCCCAGAGCTCTGCAGAAACCTGAACAGAGACTCTCAAATATTCCCATCTCACAGAGATCCAGGGGACAGCCAGGAAAAGATCCACCAAAGGAATCTGGGTGATGATTCTTTGTTCAGTTCCACAGGAAGTGTTTTAAAAAACCTGAGCCTGCCCTGGTGCCATTTGAGGCCATTTCCTCTCCTCCTTTCCCTGCCCCTCCTGTCAGGAGCTGTGCAGAGCACTGAGGTCCCCCCTGAGCCTCCTTTGCTCCAGGCTCAGCCCCTTCCCAGCTCCCTCAGGAGTTTTCCAGCCCCTTTCCAGCTCTGTTCCCTGCCCTGGACATTCTCCATCCCATTAGGAAGTGGCTGATCCATCACAGAGGGTACACAAGGAGCGTGAGGGGGGCTCTGCATCCCCCTGGACCCCAGCTTCTCTCCTGGCACTCCAGGCTCAGGAGCATGCAATGTGTCATCCCTGCCTCTCCTTGCTGGACACCAGGGCCAGTTCCCCGAGGCTCAGCTGTCCCCAGGAGTGTCCCTAGTGCCAGATTTGTTCCCTCCTCGCTTGCCAAAAATGAGTTGTTTCCTCCTCCTCTGTCAGAACTGGGTTTTGTGGGAAGCGCTGCCGTTCCCAGGTGCCTGATGACAGCCTCTGGAATCATCTGCCTCTGACAGAGAGGGGCTTGTGTTTGGGGTGAGAGCAAGGAGAGAGCCTGGCTACTGAGTAATCCAAAGCAGGGAACCAAATTTAGCACAGTTGTTCACAGCACAGGGATTTTTGGCAGGCTGCTCCTGCAGCCAGAGCAGCTGTTCACATTTTCTCACCCACCTACACAGCCAGGACAGCCAGGATTCCTCGTTGGTTGTTTTTTTTTAAATAGATTGTATTCACCAATTGTATCCATTGGTGAAAGGAGTTTTGCTGGAATCTGCTGCCTTCAGCAGCCTGGATTTGATAGGAAACCCCTCTTTAAAGGCACACGAGGGGTTTTGATTTGGTAAAGAGTTTCCCGGCCTTTGCTTCCATGGACAAGTTTCAAAAAAACTCTTTAAAGAGGAGCTTTTCAAGGACATCTTTGTGCTTGGAGTGTTTGGAAATTTGGTCTGGGAGTTGCTTCACTGATCCCCTCCCTTCTCCCAACCTGGTGTCCCAGAGGAGCAGACGCTGAGGAATTCAAGCATTCCCCAAAAAACTGGCTGCTCCCTACCCAGGAGTGGGAAAAAGGCTTCAAACTCAGCATCTCCTGCCTTTTTTTCCTCCAGGCCAATAGCTGGCCTGGAAAAGGGCCACAGTTTTGGCAAGTGGTGGAGTTCTCTGTCTCCTTTTGGTCTCCTGCATTGTCCGAAGTGTTCCCCAAATGTTCCAGGGGGAAGAGTCTGAGGGCAGGGATGAACTCATGTCCTCCGTGGGGGTGTTCTGATTTCCCAAGTATGTCTGTGCAGCAGCACAATAATTTTCCAGACTCGAGCATTTCCCTTAGAAGAGATTTCAGATCAGTGGCCAAGACATCAGGGAAAGCATTCCAGGCCTGCTGCAGCATCCAAAGGCAGCTCTGGCACAGCAGGATGGTCTCACCTGCTGGCCCAGACCATCCCACTGCCTTCTGCTCCCGCTGCCACGCTCTGTAAAACCTGGGATGAGAGCAGCTGGGCCTGCAATCCTCTCTGGTTTAGCCCACATCCCATGGAACACCTCAGGGACACCAGGGAAAATGGAGTTCTAAGGATTTTTTTTGCACTTCTTGAGGTAAAGGATTACTCTGCTCCATGGGGAAGCTTCACGTGGAGCTCCTTGGGATAGTCAGGAGCTCAGGTTGCCTGATTCTTCCTGATGCTTGACCAGGAATTGCTTCATTTCCTAAACACTGAGCACAGGAATGGTCAAAAGTCCCACAGATTTATTTCCAGAGATTCCTGAACTGATTTGCTGAAATCATCCAGGAAGGAACCTGCTCGTGCATGGGGAGCAGAATTGGAGCCACCACCATCCAAATCCAGCAGGAAAATGAGATTTTTAATAGGACAGGAGCTGCTCCCTGTGCAATTCCTGCCTTGCAATTTGCAGGCTGACATTGCTGAGTTAAATGAGGAACAGGGAAATCAGGGCTGTCAGGATTGGTGCAAATATTAAAGCCTAAATTAAAGCTCAGGGGGGACCTCAGTGCTCTGCACAGCTCCTGACAGGAGGGGAAGGGAAAGGAGGAGAGGAAATGGCCTCAAATGGCACCAGGGCAGGCTCAGGTTGGAGACTGGGACAGAAAATTTCCCTGGCAGAGTGGTCAGGCCTTGGGCTGAGCTGCCCAGGGAGGTTTGGAGTCCCTGGAATTGTCCCAGAGCAGTCTGGATGTGGCCTTGGGGACAGGGATTGGGGTGGTGCTGGTGGGGCTGGGGTGGCACTGGGTGATCCTGAAGGGTTTTCCCAGCCTTGATCCTGGGATTCTGAGAAGATCCAACCTTCAGGGCAGGTTGGATCAGTCACAGCTCTCTGATGCTCAGCCTGGAGCAAAGGAGGCTCAGGGGGGACCTCAGTGCTCTGCACAGCTCCTGACAGGAGGGGCAGGGAAAGGAGGAGAGGAAATGGCCTCAAATGGCACCAGGGCAGGCTCAGGTTTTTGAAAACACTTCCTGTGGAACTGAACAAAAAATCATCACCCAAATTCCTTTGGTGGATCTTTTCCTGGCTGTCCCCTGGATCTCTGTGAGATGGGAACATTTGAGAGTCTCTGTTCAGGTTTCTGCAGAGCTCTGGGACATTTTTGTCCCTCTCAGAGTGGTCAGGCCTTGGGCTGAGCTGCCCAGGGAGGTTTGGAGTCCCTGGAATTGTCCCAGAGCAGTCTGGATGTGGCCTTGGGGACAGGGATTGGGGTGATGCTGGTGGGGCTGGGGTGGCACTGGGTGGTCCTGGAGGTCCCTTCCCACCCTGATGATTCCATGATCCTGTGAAACCCGTGGCACTGGGAATGAGCAGGTTTTTATTGCACCACATTCACTTGTCCACATCTAAACTTGGCTGCAGCTGGAGCACAGCCAGTGCTGCTGAGCCCCATCCCCTCCCCAGCCTGAGCCTTTGCAATATTGACCAGAGTTTCTTTCCTTAGCTCTGGGTGTGAGGAGACCTTTCCACAAAACCTTCCTGCCATCCCCAGAGCTCGGGGTGGGAGTTTCCCTGGCATGGGTTTGGTCCTGCTCATGAACAGACTTTGACATGCTCAGCTCAACCCTTGACCCTCCTGATTTCAGGAATGGAACATTCCCATGGATGTTGCAGATGTCCAAGGAAAAGACACATTTTTCCAGCCCTGTCTTCCTTGGAGATGTTGCCAGTGCTAAGAACAAAGAATTTTACTGATTTTTTTTTTTTTAAAGTGGGATTTGGTTTCTCCTACTTCCAAAATCTGCAGAGCCAACTCCTGGTTCAGAGCCACGTCACCCTGCTCCTCTTTCATGTCAGTGTGGGAAGCATGGAGAAAAATGTCTTTATTATGCTCCCCTGTCACGTTCTGATGACCTCCCCACATCTCTGGGGTGTTGCTCATCAGATTCCTCACTGGAAAAGCAGCCCAGGAGCCTCCAGCTGAACTCAGAGCAGCAGCAGCTGAGTCACAGTGCCAGCACTCACAGCTTTGGGGCTGCTCCTCAGGGCAGGGAAGGAGGAAAAGCCAACCCCACAATCACCCTGCAACCTCCCAGGGAGGAAAAGGCACCTGGGGATGTGTTTCCTCACAAAACTCAGCTGATGTGGGATGGGAGAGCTCCCCAAGCCCTGTTTGCCTTGGAGCACTGAGGGAAAACATTCCTGAGCTGACATCACTTCCCATCCCTGCCCTGGAGGTGCTGCTCCAAATGGGAAATGTCCTCACTGGAAAGGATTTGGGTTTTTTTTTTCCTTTCCAAGGCACGCGTTTTCCATGGTGCCCATTCCTGAACCCCTGTGGTGCCTGAAGCCAGAACTGCATCCTACAAAAGGCTGAAATTCATGGAATGTGTTGGCTTGGAAGGGGCCTTAAAAATCATCTCATTCCAGTGTCACTCCCTGGATGTGACCCTTGGCATGACAGAAGAGAAAAGCCTTGACTTCCATTGGAAA